>NW_027397108.1:71551-79694 GCF_003265705.2 Callorhinus ursinus
AACTGGGAGATGGGGGGGGGGGGATGGACTCCGGCCTGGCCCGAGGCTCAGCAGGCCTGCTCCCTGCCCCCTCCCCGGCAGGGCTCTGCTTCTCTCCCTAAAGCCACCTTGGGAGGGGCCCATCTGAGCTCTTCCAGTCCAGCTTGGCATGCTTCTGTCACTGGCAGGCTCTGGCCAGGCAGCCGAAGGAGCAGGTAGGGCAGGAAGTGGGAGCTAGTGACCCTGGTGGCCAGCGCCCATGGAGCCTCACCCTCAGCCGGCATGACCTCCGGCCGGGTCTCCTGGCTGCCACGCCAGGGGCGTGGGCAGGGGCAAGGTGACACAAGTTCCTACTGGCTACCGCCCAGCCGGACCGGGGGAGGCTCCCACCTTAGCCCTGGACAGGGCCCGAGGACGGAGGTTCAGTGCCCACTCGGCCACCATCTCTCCAGCCACGGGCGGCTCTAGAGGAGGCCTGGCACAAACACGAGGCCTGGTCTGGGTCGCAGGAAGCTGACCTGCAGAGTTCGGCAGCTTCTACGGGCCGGCTACTGTGCCCTGCACCTGGCCTCTCCCACCAGGGCTTTTGGGGCATACTGCCTGCCGGGGTCTCCCCTCTGCAGAGGTCGGTGAGCTGGGCAGCTGGGGCTGGGCTGGCTCTGAGGGCCCTCCCCACCAACATGGGCTGGGTTTCTCAAGGTCCTCCTGGGCGAGCTGGAATGGAAGAACACCCATGGAGGAAAAGGGGAGAGCCGGGTTCGGCAACTCTGTCCTCAGAAGTATGTGGGCTACCTCCTCTGCTTCTGGGCTTCCGGGAACTCCACTCCCCAAATCTTCAAGGGACTTGGGCATGGAAAGACACAGGCCAAAGGCGAAGAGAGGCTGCTCCCGACTCGGCCGAGAGCTGCAGTGGGACGGGGCCTCCCTCTTCAGTCAGCCTCCTCGCCACGGGTACATGGACTTGGGGGGACGACGCGCAGGCAGGCCTGTGTGGAGCTGAGGGTGCTGCCCTTAGGGCCCTGTCCCCCGGCCCACATGGTGACTTCTGAGAGTCCCTCCTCTGGCAATCCCACAGGCACACTCCTCCTCATGGTGTAGGCGTCACACACAGGTCACGGTGCCGGCCCACCAACATGCTCCAGGAGAGGAGGGGTGGGTGCCCATGGAGCCAGGCACGGCCGGAAGATGCGCTCCAAGCCCACCCACGGAGCTGACACATACTCCCAGAGGACTCATGGGAGCCCCTGGGCACAAGGTGGCTGGCCTCTCCCCTTTGTGTTCCTCCTTTCCCTGCTGGCCGGGATGCCGACATGCTGGCTGGAGCTCATGCGGCAGCCACCCGGGCCCAGGAGATGCAAGCCCCGGGCTGAGGACGGTGGAGTTAACAAGATGGGCTGAGGTGTGGTCCCTGATAACGGAGGTGCAAACCATGACATGAGAGAAAGAAAAGCTTCTTATCCCATCTACTCCAATGGATTCTCAGCCATTCTTGCCTAACCGCTATACTGAGCTCCCTCCTTCCAGGGCTGCCCCCAGTGACACCTCCCTCTCCTGGGTGCTCCCCCGCCCCACCGGGCCCTGTACCCTGCAGTCTGTGGGCAGAATGACTTTACTAGAGCACAGACTGGGCAAGTCACTTCTACTCAAAACCCTCCACCCTCAGGCAGGGGTCTGGTTCTTCAGGAGCATCAGGCCCCCCGCTGGGGTTGGTCCCCAGTCTGCTGCTTAGGCTTCATCTGCCAAGTCCTGCCTGCCCACCCCTTCCAGACTTCCAGGCCTTTGACAGAGACTGCATCCTTTGCTGGGGACACCTTCCCACTGGGGTTTGTCTGCTGCAGGCCACCTCAGGGTCCAAGGCCAGCTTGGACCTCTTCGCTGGGGGGGTGCCTGTTCATCTTCAGTACGGATAACGCAGTCCCCAAACACTCACCTCCCATCTTGGCCCAGACCAAACATGCAGCTGTTGCTGGAGCCCTAGAGACCCTAAGGGTCTGGCCTGGGCCCAGAAACCAGGGCCTGGGCAAAACTCCCAGGGGATGGATTGCCCGCTCAGGCCAGGACAGCCTTACCTTCGCTGGTGGCTTCGTCCCCTCCCAGCTGCGTGCGTCCATAGATGGGGGCACCTGGTAGATGTCATGCCCTGTCCCGGCAGCAGGTGGCACCTGGTAAATGTCCTGGGCGGGGCTGCCAGGCCCTGGGGGCACCTGGTAAAGGTCTGGGGCTGGGCTGGGAAAAGGGTGATGGGGCATTTGCTTCAAGAATGTAGATGTCTGCTTCGCTGGGGGAGACTGGAACTGTGGGCTGGGCCCAGGGGCTTGGTAGAGGCCTTGCTGAGTCTTGCTGGGGGTGGGTACCAGGTAGACGCTATCGGGCTGGGGCTGGTATGTGGCAGGAAGCATGGGTGTGTACTGGGCAGTTGGGGCGTGGAGGCCAGGCTGGGGCTGGGCCGAGGTGGCGGGTGGGCCGGGTCCGGGTCCTGCTGGCTTCTTGTCGTGCATGCCCACAAGGATCTTAAGGCGGTTTCCGGGCACTATGCCTTGGCGCCCATGCAGTGAGCAGAGCCACCAGCCATCCAGGCCCTGTGTGTCCCGCTCCAGCACGGTCATGATGTCGCCCTTGCGGAAGGAGAGCTCATCCGGGGACTCGGCCACGTTGTCATAGAGGGCTTTGGCCAGCACATTCTGGGGAGAAAGGACACAGGGGGGAATGAGCATGTATGCCAGGGGCTCGGCGGGTACCCAGCTGCCACCCAAGGCCACTCGACTTGGCACTGAGAAAGGAAAGGTTTGAGATGATCCTGGAGCCTCTGCCCCTATTTGCTCCCGGCAGAGAGGCCCAGCTGATCCTGGCATTTTTCAAATAAGCCTGACAGTTCCTCAAAATCCTCCCGACTGCAGCCACCACCTACAGTCCAGGACGGCACTCAACATACTCTTGGAAACCACTCCAAAGTCACGCTACAACCCAGACCAACACTGCGGAGGGCAGCAATAATGACAATAATGACCAGCACGTTCTGGGAAGAAAACAGGATGCACACCCTCCCTGCTCCAACTCAACGGCCCTGCAGCCCTGCCAACTGAGAGGAAAAAACGGGAGTGTGGGGAGGGGACCTGCGGGGACAAAGTGGTCACCATCTGCAGGCCACATGTTCATCTATGTAATAATTCCAACACACCAGAACCAGCAACTGATGAGAAAGAAATACAGAAAAGCCCACACAACAGCAACAACAAGCTACTAGTTACCCAGGAATTAATCAAGCAAAGACAGCAGGAGACGTCAGAGCAAAAAATGTGTACGTTCTGCCAAAAGGCTCAAGGAAAAACCTGAATAAAACAGAAAACATACCAAGTTCACGGGGATGACTAAGCACTATAAAAGGCCAATTTGCCCAAGCTTACTTAATAAGTTACAATTATAACAAAAATGCCAGCAGGAGGTTTCTTTCTTTCTTTTTTAAGGAACTTGACCAAAGAAAAAGAATCCTTCTAGAATAAATGGAGAAATAGAGGTCCACGAATAAGCAGGTCAGTTCTAAAAATGAAATGCAAAGGGGCATGCTCTTTTTAGGCTGCGAGGATGTGCCAGGACTCTGGATCGGCGAGCGCGCCCGGGACCAGTGCCCCAGCACAGGGCTGGCGGATGGCCCGGTGGCAGAAGCCCCGTCGGTGACCACACGGCAACACCCCAGGGCAGCTGGGAAGGCCAGCGCTGCTTCACGGGTGGCGTTAGGAAACTCACTCACTGTAGGAGGAAAAATCAATTTGCACACTCACCTCATGTTATAAACAAAGGACCATTAAAGACCCAACGGTGAAAGATACAACTCTAGCTCTAACAAAAGAAAAAACTGGGGAGAATATCTTTGTGACCTCGAAATGAGAAAAAATTATGAAATACACCTCTAAAAACAAAGACCGCAAAAACACAAAACCTCAGGTTAACAACAAGGACAAACAGATGGATTCAACCTCACCAAAGTGGAACGGTTCCTACTGGAGAGAGAATAACACAAAGCTGACAGGGTAACAGGTCACCAAATGACAAGACAGGGATGAATCCAGAATCTGGAGCGTTCTACAAATCAACAAGGCAAAGACAAGACACCAACAGAAAACCAACAAAATAGGAACAGTGTGCTGCCTGGAGGGGAAAAGACTGGCCAAGAGCGCCACGAAGGCTGCTCAGGGCTCCCGCCGGCATGGGGGCCACCTCCGCGACTCTGCTCTGGGCTCCAGCAGGTGTCCAGGTATCTGGTGACGAAGGCCAGCCACACCGTCCTGAGTTAGAGTAAGAAACTCAGAGCCCTTTATGTAAACTTATCAATGTCCACAAAACAAGTCTATGTATTTTCCGCTTAGCCAAGGACAGACTCTACATACACGACACTAGCATGGGTGCTTCTGGAAAAGGGACAGGCAGCAGGAATCCACAAGGAAAATACAGCAAACCAAGAAAGGGTCTCATGCAGACAGTGGAGGGCCAAAGAAGAGCAGCACCCTCCCCGGGCCCTACTTTTACCCCGTCATTCTGCTGCTAATTCTCCCAGCCACCCAAGAAGCAGGCGCCGCTCTGGGGCTCTGTTAGTCAGCAAGCCCTCCCGGAGAGGGACATGAGCTCCACATGGCCCTGGCAGAGAGTCCACGCTGCTAAGCAGCCTGCCTGGGACCTGGGGAAGGCCTTGTGGGGAGACTGGGGTAGAGGCAGGAGGACCCCAGCACCACGCTGGCCCCAGTGTTCTCAGTTCTCAGTCTCCGCCCTGCTGCTCCCCTCGGGCCGGTGCCAGGGCCAGGCTGGACCCAGAGATATCACAGAGGGTCCCCAGCAAAGGGACAAGAGGAGACCAGGGCTGCTTTGGCCTCCCAGGGAGGGGAGGAATGGGGATCACCTGGGAGTCCATTTCTCCAGAGCCACTCAGAGCCTCCAGACCCAGAAAGAGCCGGATGCTGAAGGTGGGAACCAAGAGAGGCCAGGCTGGGGGGGAGAAGCCAGGCCAGGCGGGCAGCTCACAGAGAGCACAGAAGGCAGGTTCACCTGGTCCCACGGTGAGCACCGGGGCAGAGGCCCTCGGAACCACTAGCTGCTGCAACACTCTGCCCATGCCATGACTATGATGGTTATATACGCACCAAAGCATGGATAAGGCCTCCATAAACTGTCACTTGAACTTTAAAAAAAAAGGAGAGAGGGTAAGAATAACAGTGTGAATGTTTGGGACAACGGGGGATGCTTTCTCTTCCTGTTTTTCAGAACTTCTCAGTTTGTATTTAATGAGCACTTCTTGGCTTGGGGTTTGAAAAAAATACACATCCTGAAAAAGCACAGAGGACTACCTCCTAGGCTTCAAGGCAGGATGGAACAGGGGAGGCTGAAGCAGGTCCGGAGGCCGTAGCCCCAGGAGTGGGCAGGGGCAGGGGCTGTCCCACAGCCCAGGGGGGCCCAGGGGCCCCATCCCCAGGCTGCCTGCAAGAAAAGCAAGTTTCCCAAATATGGTCTGCAGCCTGCCTGAGGGAATCACATCCCGTCAGGGGGCGGGACACCCCGCCCCCCCCCCCCCCCTGGCCCCCAAAACCCCAGGCCCCCCCCCCTGGCCCCCCCCCCCCCCAGCCCCTGCCCTGGTGACCACAGGAAGTGCCAGCAGAGTGAGTCACAGGAAAATTCCCCTCCAGCCCAGTCAGAGGGGGCGGGGTGCAGACGGAGGGGACTGCCCCTCAGAGGCCCCTCACCTCTCAGGAGGACAGCCCAGGGGAGGCCGGCAGAGGGGCCTCAGCCAGGCCCTGCCAGGCAGTGCTGCGCGCTCAGCAAAGCTGGGAGGCTCTGCAGAGGGCAAGGTCCAGTGGGGAAGGGGGAAGGAGGGAGAGGGTCTGCCCAGGCCCAGGAGAGCTACTGGGGCCTCCTGCGCCCCGGGTGGCCAGCCCCCGCCCCCTTGGCAGGAGCTCACAGAGCGGTCAAGGCCAATAAGGGCTGCAACTGTATAGTCTGGGGCCGCTGGAGCCAGGCTGGGAAGCACCTCTTGGGCTCGGCACATGGCACAAAGCGCCAGGCACCAGGAGCTCCTCCGTCTGCATCAGCGGATGCCCCCACCCGGAGCCCCAGAGGCAGCCTCTCCACAGCCCAGCACCTGAGTCCTAGGCACTGCTGGTGCCAGGGTGCTCCTGCTGGCCGAGCACCCCAGCTTTGGGCCTCTAGGCCTCCCCAGCTGTTCCCGAGACACCTTCCTCCTCGGTCCCCCTCCCTTCGGAGTCGCTCAGCAGCAGCTAAAACCAGTCCTGGGTCTGGCTCTCCCTCTACTGCTGGGTGACTCTGGGCAAGTCCCTGAGCACCTCTGAATATCCAGATCCCCCGTGCTAAGACGACAGACAGTCCGGTTTCACAGGACTGTTCTTTTGTTTCACAAAAGGTTTGCCCGGCTCCCGCTCTCTGCCAGGTGCTGGGCCAGGCTCTGCAAGATGGTACAGGCCTAGCTTGTCCAGGCCCCTGCCTGCATGTGGCTTACGTTCAAAGGCAGCAAAGAGCCAACGATTTGTTAGGGCAGGGGGGAAAACCAGGGCACCTATAATAATGTGGGACAGGGCCACTGCACACAGGGTGGTCAGAGATGACCTCCCCAAGGAGGTGACATTTCAGATGTCTCGTGAAGTCACCATGACACCAGCTAGGGAAGAGCATGCCGGCAGAGGACGGGCATGAGCCAAGGCCCCGGGGGAGGAAGACGCTGGAGGGAGACAGGGTTGTGGCCCTGGAGTGGCAGGCAAGCCGCAGCAGGAGGCTCCGGGACAGTGCCTGACAGCTCAGTAAATGTCATGGAATGGTGGCGCCCCATGGCAGGGCAAAGCCTACATATAGCACCTGAGCATTTCTGCTACGGACACACTCCCCAGGACCCCGTGTCTCGCCCCAGCATGGAAGAGGGGCCAGCCCCCCAGAGCCTGGGCCAATCAGGTGCTTCCCCCCACCTTGTACGGGGGCACAGCTGTGACCTCTAGAGGGGCACACTGTCAGGGTGCCATCACGGTCTGGGCAGACACTGCCAGCCCTCTGTGCCCAAGGGACCGCAGAGAGTGCTGCCTGACTTACCCCAAGGTTCTGGCAACCTCATTCCTGCCTCAGGAAACCTTCCACTGTGCCCTGCTCCTCCAGAACATGATGATGCAGGGGTCACTCCTCCAGGAACGTTCCCATGCCCCTCCTTGGGCATGCACTCCCCGTCACCCCCACCTCGAAGTGCTGACCAAAACGTCTTGTTGCTGCCTACTTCATGCCCTCTGACCCAGGTGCCCAGGATGGGGGGGGTGGGGGCTGCATCCTTCAGCACGGAACCCTCAGGCACACGAGCTCAGCGCCTGGCCCTCTGTGGGCAGGCTTAGGCAGAAATTCCCCTTGCAGACGATGGTATCCTAGCCTCCCTGGGAGCAGCCAGGAAGACCATGTGGGGCTCACTCACCCCAGAGGGAGGAGGAGAAGAGAACCCCCAGCCTGATGCCAACAATCCCCAGGCAGTGACCTGCCAGCCAAGCCTGCTCAGAACAACACCCTGGTTGTTGCACACGGGAGCCTACAGGTCCGCCCCACAGGCCCTGCCTGGCTCTCAGAATAGCCCTCATTGTGTCCTCAGGCCCTGTGGGCACCAGACCCAACCGGACTGGGTGGGCTCTCAGACACGGAGTCGCTGGGCCTTGGCCACAGGCGGGCACATGTCTGGAGGAGGACAGCAGCCATCGGACGGTTTTGTGGGTCTCTTCCTTGGCTTCGCCAGTGCCTTGGGGAACGTTGTATATGCTACCCCCAAACCCTGACTCTGCAGGAAGGCCTGAGCTAGTGGCTGGGACAGGGGAGGAGAGACATGATTGGCAGGTTTACAGTAATAGCAATGACAAACTCTGTTGGGAGCAGGCTCTTTTGCATACTCAGGCCTCCCTTTTAGCCTTATGACACACTCGGATTACTTCCACCTTACAGACAGGGAAACTGAGGGGCAGAACAGTTACTTGACTTGCTAGGGACACAGTTGGGAAGCAGCAGAGGCAGACCTGCGCCCTATGACAAAGCAGAGCCAAATAGCTCCCGGGCGGATGCTTAGGTTCCTGGAAGCCAGGAGTGGAACTCAGACTGGCCTTTTCCTCCACCCGTGTCCCTCAGCCCCAACACACACACACACACA
>NW_027397108.1:79704-171607 GCF_003265705.2 Callorhinus ursinus
TGTCCCTCAGCCCCAACACACACACACACACACACACACACACACACCCCCCAGCCCCAAGCATAGAGTTTTACACACAGTAGTCACTTGGGAAACACTAGTTCCCTTCATACCCAGAACCGTCTCACACTTGGGCCAAGATTATTTCTGGGGTATTCTGTTTGCTTGTCCCAGGAAGCCCCCAGTGGCTAATGGACAGAGGCCCAATGCACGTGTGTGTGAATGGCAGTCTGGACCCACAACCTCTACTCACTGGTACCCTGGGAACCCCCCTGGAAAGACAGCAGCCAGGGGCCCAGTGGTCAGGGTCCTGACTAGCCCCTCCCACTCTGAGGGCAGTCTCTTCCCTGCCCAGAAGTCCCCACACCCTCATCCTTGGTGGAACTCTGTCCCAGCCAGCCTTATCATCACTCCCCTAGTACACCCAGGAACAAGTGAGTAGCCAGGGTCTCGGGTCAAGTCCTCAGTGTTCGACCAGCAAGGAGCAAAACCGAGGGCAAGCCTCTATTCCAGAGCCATCCCCAGGGGAGCGCGGCTCCTGCCCTACCCACCTCACAGAGGACAGAGCTGGGACCGTGCGCAGGTCCTCAGCCCTCTGTCCGACACTCAGCACCTAGAGAGCAGGGCTGCTGAAGGAAGGACTGAAAACCCACGTGTGCTGGCCATACCAGCAGCTCCCTCACACAAACACAAGCCGGGCCGAGCCTTGGCTGCAGCGGCAAGAGCAAATGTGCCGGAAGCAGGACCCTGCCCCTGGGAGGCTGGGCAGAGAAGGAAAGGTGGCATGGGCAGGGCCCTCCCGCCGGAGGACACGGCACGTGCAGCCCCTCACACACCTCAGATGGCAGCAAGCAAGCTGGAGTCAGAGCACCAAGACGGAGGGAGGCAGAGCCCTGTATCCTGCAACCCACTCCAACTGCTAGCAGCTTGGGAATGGTCCCCAATCCCTTTAGGACCCTCACCACTGCCACCCAGCCCAGCGAAGTGACCCAGGCTGGCAGAACCCAGACCTGCGCACTTGACTACCCATTACTCTCCTTCTCTGCTCCTGGGGCCTTGCTGGGAGGACTCAGGATTCTGGAGTGGGCTGGCCGGTTCACTACTGGGATTTAGTCTCTCGCAGAGGGCTCCACATGAGGCAGACCTTTACTTCGGGACAACACCAGCCCTAGATATGTCATCATGGAGGGGAAGAGGCAGAAGGAACGGCCCCAGCAGGGACAGAAGGGACCCCAGTTTCTCTACCTTGACACCTAAAGCCCCCTGCGGCTCTGCCACTCTCCAGTCCTGAATGGTAACTTGCAGCAACCCTTAACCACCTCGGCAGGAGTGGAGGGGGACACAATGGTACAAAAGTGGGGTTCTCACTCAAATAAAAGTACCAAATCCCTGATCTCTGGGATGCACAGTAGAGATGAGGGTCTGAAATGGGGCTCGGCCATCCAGGCCAGTAACTCACTCCTTCCTTAGAAGTGGAAGGAATCAGGGCAGCAAGACAGTAGAGCCAGGGCCTCTCTCCCGGGGCCTGAGGGCCGAGCCCCACCCCCTTCCTTGAAGGGAGACCACCCGCTAGCCCCTTATTTGGGGGCCCTGAGGGCCCAGAGAAAGAGAAGTTTGCCCAGTGTCTTTGCTGGAGAATGATCCCTATCTCCCCGGCCCTACACCTTGCTCTCCAAGTGTGACTCCAACAGTGTCCCTCACCCCACCAAGAAGCCTCCCGGGGAGCACACCTGGCCTCTGGTTCGGGCTGCCCCAATTGCCTGTGGGCTCCTGGGAACGGGGGGGAGGGAGTTTTCCAGGCCCACAAGCACAGGGTGGTGAGAACTCCTGGAACAATGGATGCCACGAGGGGACCACAAAAGTGCCATCCTGGACCCAGAAGAACCCCACCAAGCTGGCCGCCAGTAGAGCAGGGCAGCACCCCAAGGCCCAGAGCACTCCCAATCCGGGGGTGGGGTGGGGTGGGTAGAGCACACGTGAGGCAGTGCATGGCGCTGTAGCGGGAGACTAAGTTCTGAATTCAATCCCGTGTGAACAAGTGCCTGTCCCTGTGTGTGCCTCGGTCTCCCTATCTGTATGACAACAGGGAGAGCAGCTGTCTCAGGGGCCTTTCCTGCTCAGGATGCCCTAGTGGCACTGACCTTGCTTCGATCCCCTGTCCAGGCCTGAGGAGATGGTCCTAGCAGCCCGAAGCCTTCACACCCTGGCTCAGCACAAACTGTAATGGCCAGAGGCTCCAGGTCTCCTCCTGGAATTAAGGGTGACTGTCCCAGCAGAACCTGGCACTGCCCTGCCTCCACCCTGTTCCCACAGGGCCCCTTCGTTGCCCGGGGCAGGCGGGTAGCGGGTGCTGCTGCCAGGAGGGCATGCCAGCAAGCTCCTCCCAGCACCCAGCACACACCTGCTCTTCTAGGCCCATCAGCCCTGCCACCCCAGGACCCCACATCATCAGCTCTCCAGCCAGGAGAGGAAATGGGCATAGGACGTGTCCCTCGGCCCAGAAGGATGAGGAACATGTCCCAGCCTGGCTGAAATCTGCAGAAGAGTCATGGCAAACGGGGAGAGTGCCTCCCAGCCGCGGCCCTCGTGGTAGGGTAGGGAAAAAGAAGCTCCGTGTCCGCAAGACTGACAAGTGAGCCACTACCCCCAGTCTGGGATTCAAGACCCCAAATCTCCCCAAGCACTAACCGGCCCATGGACCCCAAACACCCCAGCCCTCAGCAAGTCCAAACTTCTCCGACTCCTTCAGTACTGCTCTGAGCTATGCTTCCCGCAGCACTGAGGGGCTGGGCGCTCTGGGAGACCCCCGAGTGGCGGGCTGCTCCTCCCCCCAGCTCCACGCGCTGGGACCTCAAACGCTGGGACCCAGGGTCACGGTGCAGCCCTGGACTCCCGCCGCCAAGATCCGGCTCCTACCTCAGTATTTGCAACCAGGGTAGGTAAAGGCGGAAAAGCGCCTGCCCCCAGGCCTGGAATCCAGCGCAGACAGGCCGGGGGTGAATCATTAACAGACCCAGGATTGGCTCCCGCCGCAGCACCAACACCTCCTCTGTCACCACGCACTTGTTCGCTCAACCCCTAGCCTGGGGGCGGGGAGGGGCAGCTCCCCACTCCAAAACACACAGAGGGACCAAGGATGGACCACCACCCCGCGTCCTGGAAGTTCACGGTCCAAGGAATCTCGGACCCGTCCCTATAGCTGAGGGAACTGAAGCTCGGAGACGGGCCTCGCAAGCCCAAGGTCACCCAGCAGGCGGCGGCCCGCAGGGGGACAGCGGGACTCTGGCCAGCACCTTTCCCGGATTCAGGAACTTTCCTGCCGGCGAGCGGCCCCTGAGTCCCGCCCTTCTAACCGCCCCGTGGGCACGCAGGCTCTGGGATCCTCCGCAGACCTCGCCTCCGGGCGCCCCCGCCACAGCGGGAGAGGGGTTCCAGAACCTCGGACCCCTGCCTGGTGGCGGCCCCGCGGAGGCTCCAGCGGCCAGCGGTTCCCAGGACGCGCAGGTCCGGCAGGAAATGCCACTCATTTAACTCTTTCAAGCTAGGGACCGCCCAGCCCGCCCCGGGACCGCCTCGAAGCCGGTACGCGGACGCCAGCCGGCGCTCGCAGGAGCACGGACCCCGCCCCGCGCTCCCGGACCCGGGCCGCGTCGGCCGCACTCACCAGGTAGTTCATCGTGTCCGGCCGGCCAGGGGCCCCGCCTCCCCGCCGGGGCACACAACAAGCTGCCCAAGCCGCGCGCCCTCGGGGCTCCGAGAAGGCCGCAGCCGCCCGGGTCCCGGTGTGGGTCCAACCGCTTCAGCCACCACGCTTGCGGCCGCCACCACCGCCCAGAGAAGGTCCCACGTCGCTCCGCCCGCCGCCGCAGCCGCCGCCGCCGCGGCCCGGCCGGCCCAGCCCGGCTCCCAGCATGCCCGGCCGCGCGCGCCCATTGGCCACTGTGGCTCCCCATGCAAATGAGCCGCCGGCCGGCCCTGGGGGCGCGGGCGCGCACCGCCCAGTGGGACCGCCCCTAACCCCCCCACCCCCACCCCCACCCCCACCCCCCGGCACCAGACTCAAGCTACTAGCCTTCGAGGCTGGCACGGCGGATATCACCTTTTCTCCAAATGCACGTCCCCCGCCCTCCATCAAGGACGAGAATGCGTCCCTCCTCAAGGACTAAACAAATGCCCCCTCTTCTGGGAAGACTGCCGGGATTACGCCCCTCCAACATGGGCTGCTGCAGCCCCATGCAGCCGCCAAAACGCTAGCCTCAAGTCGACTTCTGCCTTCACCGCCCACCAAACCCTGGCCATTACGCACGTGTCCATAGGGCCGTCTGATCCGGATCTGAATCTAGAAGTAACAGGGAAGGGGCATAGAATAGCTGGTAGAAAACTAAAAACGACCACCTCACCAACTCTGGTCAGGCCTACCCTGAAAGCCCCAGGAAATGAAGACTCAAGGCAGGGAGGCTGGGAACTCCAACAGGGCCCATAATCCAAGAGGCACAGAGCCTCAGGGCTCACCCTGTTCCACCAGACATGCCTGAGGCTCTGGCCTATCCAGGGTCAAGGGGCTCACCATCTCCCACCTTCTCCACTGAATTGAACCAAGCGACCCTGAAGCGTCCCCCCATGGTCTCGGTTCTGCCCGAGGAGCTCTGCTCCCACCCTAATCCCTCAGTCAGTCCTGTCCAGGCCTAACACCATGCCCAACAACGTGGGGGTGGGAGGTTGCCAGGAATGAGAGGGAAGGAAGAAGCACCACAGGGAAACTGAGTGGAGAGCACCTTGATTCTAGGGAGCCCCCCTCCCTAGGCTGCAGGTCAGTGACCGTCACCCCACACAGCACAATCAGGGTGTGTCAGAGTCCCTGAGCATGTCCAGGGTTGCACAATGGTCTGTAGAGATGTCTAGGATAGAAGCTGCTCCGAACCAGACTGTGCAGTGCCTTATCTCCAGGATCCTCAGCTATCATCCTGGACCACTTGCTCAGCTTACAGACACCATCAGGCAGCTCACAATGCCAGGGAAGCAGTGGGTCAGACCTGGCTGTGCCCTGCAGGGAACCCTAGGCACGGCCTATAAAATATATACAAGCCCAAGGCGGACCCACAGCTGCCCCTACACCTGAAGCACATACCTGACACCCGGGGCTCAGCTGACTCAGTCGCTGGCCACCTCAGCCCTCTCCCATCTGTAAAACGAAGGGGTTGGGCTCGGGGCCCCTGGACAGCTTGTTAAAAATCACATTCCTTGGGGCACCTAGCTGGCTCAGTCGGTAGAGCATGCAACTCTTAATCTCGGGGTTGTGAGTTCGAGCCCCACACTGGGTGTAGAGATTACTTAAAATCTTTTTTTTTTTTTTAAATCAGATTCCTAGTTCTCCCCCCTTCAGAAGAACTCACAGGGACCCACTAGACAGAACTCCTGGCCTGGAGGGAGGGGGAAGCAAGGAGCAGTGGGATTTGTGACCCAGAGTCCTCAAGAAGGAATGGGGCAACTAGCTGCCACCCTATGCTCTCCCCAAGACTGGTCCCCTCATCGCTCTTAAACTGCCCACTTCCCCACAAGAGGCGCCTGCGGTCAGGGAAAAACTACCTAAGGCATCCCCTCCTGCTGTTCCCAATGTCTCTGCCCCAAAGTCAGGCATGGAGCTGTGGGCCCAGCCCCTCCTAAACGCTGACCCTGTCCTTGGCCCAGCTAGCACCCGAGGTTCCAAGGAAGCAGATTGGAACCAGCTGGGCCATGTGTGAGAATGTGTCTGTGCTGGATGCTAGAGGGAGTCCTTAGGTTTTCCGGGGTCTCCACTCCGGGGAGACCAGGCTTTCAGAGCCAAGCAGAACCCTGCCTGCCGGTGTGCAGGCAGGTCTGGGGGGGGGTGGGGACACAAAAGGCCTGGCCCTCAGCGGGCTGGCCCTGCTCCATCCTAGCTGGCCTTGGGAGAGAGGAGGCGGCTGGCTGGGGCCAAGGGAACAGGAGACCCTCCCGACTCTGGCTCCGGATTAAAGCAGAGCTGGAGGCGGGGTTGCTGGTGTGGGCGGGCAGGCGGGGGAGGGGACCCCCCCCCCCCCCCCCCCCCCGCCTCAGGCGGAGGCATTTCAAAAATTTGCTCCTTTTCCACTTAAAACTCCCTCCCACTCCCCAAGCCTGTGCCTCCCAGAATGGCATTTCCGCTTTGTAATCAAGGCCCTAGGATCTGTGCCCCACTGTGATGGAAGGACGGTCGGAAGGGGAGAGGAATGCCCCCTCCCAGGCCTGCAGGTAGATGGGGGGAGGGGCACCCACTGGGCAGGCTCTGGCTGGGGTGTATGGAGAAGCAGACCCTCAGTGCCAAGAAGCTCTGGCAGTGATACGGCCCCCATGCTGGCCCTGGACCTAGGGCTCTATGACCATGTGCCCATTTCATGCCCACAGTGATCCTACAAAACAGGCTTCATGATTAGCCCCACCCTCCTGATGAAGAGGTTGAGACCCAGTTTACGGCCCCTTGCCCCATCCTAGAGGCTCCCAGCCACAAAAGGATCAGAGCTGGTGGCCAGGGAAGGGAGGACGGGGCTGCTAGACAGGTGGGGCTCCAGGAAGGGAAGGAGCAGGGGCACGAGGGCTCAGAAAGCCAAAGAAGCTGTGGCACTCAGAGACCCCAAAGGACAAGCAGCTGAGACACAAGCATTCCCCCAAACACAGCTGAGTTCAGAACTGGGGCCCAGTACCACCACTCCAACACGGAGTGCAGGGCAACAGGAGGGCCGTGAGGATGAGCCTGGGGAAGGCGGAGAAGGTGTTGCTGGCTGGAGGCAGCCTGGCATCTCCTGCCTCGCGGAGGACTCACAGCTCACAGTCTGGAGTGGGGATGTCACCAACCCTCCCCTGGGGCCCAGAGGAGCAGTCTCTAGGAAACATGGTGGGACGAGCACATGGGGACAATGGTTCCCATCTGTCCATTAAAGTGTCCACTGGGGTGGGGGCTGCTGCTGATCCCAGACCCTAAATGGGGGAGGAGAGCTCGGGACCCAGCTCCCACTCTCTGGGCTTTTTGGGTCTTCTTCAGGTCAGACCCGCTGCACAAACAACTATTCTTGCTTTAGGGCCAACAATGTCTGTTGCAGCGTTTGTAACAGCAAACAAAAGGGGGGCCCAACCGAGAGGCCCAACTGTAGGCGACTGCTTAGACAAGCATGGCCTCTCCATGGAACACTGTGCAGCCATCAAGGTGGCCACGTTCAAAGGCCAAAATCATGCAAGAAAATGCTTATGACGATGGCAAGTGAAAAGAGTAGGCTAAAATGGCTTGTGCAGTGTGACTGCAGGCTGCCCCTTTCCCAGCAGCACGAGAGCGTGGCTGGATGGGTCAGCTGATGGCCAGCTCTGGGAGCGGCAGCAGGAAAGGATTTCCTGAGGCCGGAGGTGAGTGCTGCCCGCCCTGGGGACAGGAAGAAAGGATGTATCTGGAGGGCCACGGGGTGTTGACGCCGTCCCTCTGGGCTGGCTGCTCAAAACCAGCCTGCGAGCTGAAGCCAGCCTGTGGATGGCCCAGGCAAGACGTGAGTCCAGCCACATCCAGAACCACTGCCACACACAGGCTGGACACCCCGCACACCGGCCGTCAGAACTCCACTCCCCAGAGGCCCAGAGAGGGGACGTGCTGTGCCCAGGTCACACCACCAGGAACTGAGCTACGACTGCAGCCCGCCCAGTGAGCCAGGTGTGTCCCCGCGGGAAAGCACCCCAGGTGACCCCCAATAGTGCAGAGCATGTCCTCTTAGGGTGATGCTGCAGCCGCCGGACATACGGAGCTTTCCCATTTTCCCCTGCTCTCTGAGGCTGGAGTGACCGGTGACCAACGGGGCAGTTCATTCATCCATGATGAGTCTGACTGTGGGAAGGTGGGCCGGCCCACCAGCCTGGAGCCAAATCTCAGCCTGCCATCTTCTTCGACCTCCGCCCGGGCTAGTGCCTGGGTCCCCTGGGGGAGGGGTGGGGGGACCGCCAGGTGCAGGGACACAGCAGTGAGGGCAGAGGACTGACTGGCCTCCCAGATCCAGGCCTGGCCCCCAGCAATCGCAATGCCCGGCCCCCAGCTCCCTCCCCTACCTGTTCTGGCTCTTTCAAGGACTGCAAACTGGAAGGAACTGAATACTCTTCTAATTCTTGTTGCTTTTCTAATTGGAAAATTAAAGAGCAGCCCAGGCACCTGGAGGTGCCGGCTTCAGAGAGGAGCAGAGCCCCAGGCTGGAGCTGGTGAACGTGGCTGGGCCCTGGAGCACTTCCCAGAGACTCCCTGCCACACCCCAGGGCGCTGACTCCGGGTGGTGGCCCGAGTCCCCTTTCTCCTCTGCACCCCTTCAAACCCATCACCCTCAGAGACCACCTCCCCCGAAGGGATCCCCCTGGGTGCTGGCAGGTGGGTGGAGGCTTGGACCAACAACCAGGACCCCCATGTGTGTAAGGAGAAGGTTAGGGCCTAGGTACACCTGCCCTCTCTGCTGGTGAACACCTCTCCCTGCATCCTCACCACCCCACCCCCCAACACGGGGGGGGGGCGGGGAGGAATGCAGAAGAGGCTGCAGAAGAAATGGGGGCAGGGGGAGAGAGGAGCAAGGTCCTGGCTGGCGGTGGGGGATGAAGACAAGTCCCTGTCCCCAGAGAAAAAGCTTAGCTGCTGGTGGCTGCCCAGCCCTGGCTGACAGCCTGGGCCGGCAGGGACAAGGGTGCGATCAAGAAGCCACCCCAGCTAGCCATCTGCTCGCGCCTCTGCCCATAGCAACCAGCCCCAGCCTAGCAGGGCAGTTGGAGGGGGATGACTTCAAATGCCATCTGCCACCCCCCCAAGCCTCCTTCCGCAGGGACACAGGTGCTCACACCCACAGAGACCCAGGAGGGGCAGACAACGTGGCCAGGCCAATTGGCTGGGGTAGGTGGGCAGGGAGAGGCGTGAGGGGCAGTGGAGTCACAGGAGGGGACCCTGGGGGCTCTGGGGGCAGCAGGGTGAGAGCACAGGAAGGAGCCGCTGCTTCCCCCCCCTCGGACAGCCCTGTTGGGGCATCCCGCTCGCCCTACTCCGGCCCACAGAGGAAGGCTCCAGGGGCCCCAGGACGCCCAGAGCCCAGTCCTCACCCAGCTGGAAGCCACAAGCACAAGGGCAGAGACTGTTAATGACTCCGGCTGGCGGCACCGTACCTTTCGGAGCCTTGGCTGGCGCGCGTGCTCAGTGTAAGGACGGGCGGGCCTCGTCACCGGCCGGGAGACCGTGGCGGACAAAGGCACCCTGGTGTCAGCAGCACACCCATGCACCTGCCGGTCACACAGCAGCCGCACCTGGCCTGGCACTGGGGGCACTCCCTTGGGCACTCCACTAAGCCCTCCCAACTCTCCCAGCCCCTGCTCAGGGGCCCTGAGCTTCCCTGAGCCCCTGAACCACAAGAGGAACAAAACCTCCTCTGACACCCTCGGGCAAAATCTCTCTGCGAAGCCCTGTTGCCCCTATCTCTAGCAGCCAAGGCTGGGGGCGCTGGCCACGTGGGGAGGGGCCGGTGATGGGGTTTCTCACTACCCACATTACAGTGTGCCGGTCATTCCTTCAGCACCCATCACTACCAGGACCCAGCTGCCATGAAAACGGGTCCGGGGGCGGGGGGGGGGGGGCCACAAACAGACACGGACCGCCTGTGGGGAGGAGAGCTCTGGAGGAGAATGCAGCAGACCACAGGCGATGGCAGGGGCTAATTCAAACAAGGTGCTGGGGTGGGGTGGGGTCCTCTCTGAAGAGGTGGCATTTAAGCAGATGAGCAAATCTCCTACCAGGCTCATTATGTAGAAAAAACAACGGTAAAGATTAGTAAAAATAGCACAGGCTCGCCAACTCCCTCCGTGTGCAGTGCCCTGGATGCAGGGAATGATTCTCAAGCAACCTCCCCCCATTCCTTGGGTGGGCAGGGGTTGTCCACCAGGCTGGGGCTCCCCAGAGTTAAAGCGGAGCAGCCCGGAGTATCTGCCCAGTGCGGTGTCTCGGGACAAAGAGTGAGCCCAAGAATCTGTCCAGACCTGAGAGGGTGGAGCGATGGGGGCAGCATACAGGTAAGGCTCCATACTCTCCTACCTCCTGCTCTCCTAGAGGCATCTCCCTGCCAGGACCTCTGCAATGGACTGGATAAACACGGCTGACTCCAAAACCTAAGACACTTCACCTCTTGAACCTAGAAAGAGGGAACACAAACCCCAGATACATGGGCAGGGCTGAATAGAAGGGTGTGTGGTCACACCACTTCCTGAACAAGATGTAACTTGGGGGGACCCAGGATCTGGAAGCGCAGACAACTCTCTAGGCATGCCTCAAAGCACACGTGCTTGGATATCGGGTCTTATAAAATACTGAAATGGAGTGTTACACCACCAACAATGCCAGTGTGTTCCAGTACCTAAAAATACACAGCGAACAAAACCAGAGACAGATATCCATCAGCAAGAGAAGGGCTAAGTACATAATTTCATATTCATAAATAGAACACTACTCAACAGAGCAGAGAAAAAAGAACTCTTGATACACACTGCATGGATGAAAATCTCAAAACTGTTATGCTGAATGAAAGAAGCCAGACCTCAAAGAGCACATCACTATGTGCTTCCACTTACAGAAAGCTCAAGAACAGGGGCGCCTGGGTGGCTCTGTCGGTGCAGCATCCGACTCTTGGTTTGGGGCTCAAGTCATGATGTCAGGGTCATGAGGCCCAGCCCCACTGGGCTCTGTTCAGCAGAGGGTCTGCCTGGGATTCTCTCTCCCTCTGCCCCTCCCCCAACATGCTCCTGCTAGTGTGTTCTAAGATAAATAAACTAAGCCAAAATGCAAGAACTCAGAATGCTGGCCACCTTCCAGAGGGTTGGAGACAGGTGACTGCAAAAGGGGCACTTTCAAACTTTCTGAGATGATGGAGATGTATCTTGCCTTGATTGATGGTGACATGGGGTCTGCATTAGTCAAAACTCATCTAACATCTGTCCATTTCAATAAATGTAAAATTCTTTAATAAAAAGTCTCACTGGTAAAAATAAAACAAAGCACAGAGGAAAAAATACATGGAATTAAGAATACAAAAATAGATATTGCAATCCTAAACCCACCATGTTACCCTTTTTGCCCTGGCTGTCAGGAAGCTTAAAGTTATGTACGTCTACCTTCCCCATACATTACATAGTTCTGGATCTTTTGATAATCCCAGACTATTTGTGTCTTTCACTATAATCTGCTTCAAATCCTTCTTGGAACTTGGAGGAGTTTAAATAATAAATTTAGATGACTGAAAAGCACCCCTCAGCCTCTAATCTTCTTTAGAGAAGGGATTAATTTTAGAGCTGCAACTTGTGACCATCAATCTGGCCAGAGCAGGCATCCAACACCACCTCTACCACAGTCCCCAACCTGTCCCCAGACAGTTTTCTTTTCTTGAAAAGAGGGAGAAAACGACCTGGCAAACAGTGACTAAGAGTAAACCAAAGAAACAATGGGGTTTGACCAGGATGAAATCAAAGCAGGCAGCTGTGACAAAGCCCAAGTCAAAGGCTGGGGAGGTGAAGGTGACCCAGTGGTGAAGGTGACCCACTGACATGGGGGGGTGGGGGGAGGGGCAGGATCCCAGGCACCCTTGACCTAGGGAACACAGCCTCATGACTGGAGGTGGGGAGTGGGGGCTCAGTGGGTGCTGCCCTTGTGGCCCACTTGCCTCACTCACAGGCTTGAGCCCCCCCAAAAGTGCCTCCTTCTTGTAGAGGGGCTATTCCCTTACTGAGCAGGCTGCTGCAGATCATACCCGAGGACAGTGTGCAGGGTCCCAGGGCTTCCACTGCCTGCAATTCTGTACCCACTCCTGGGGGCACTCAGTGCAGGGCATGTCCACCTGGCCTGGAGCACGGTGGGCCAGCTGGTGGCCCTAATGGAGGACACTGTATGTCGGTGGGGTGAGGACAAGTACCTGCCCATCCAAAGCTCAAGAGGCAGGGGTCCTGTTGGCAAGGTGGGGCAGGCGAGGGTCTAGGGTCATCCTATGCTAAGGCCTTAGCGGGAAACACACCAACCATCAAGAAAGGGCCACTGGGGGAAGATTGGGCAGGCCACAGAGAGCTGATCACCCTGCCCCAAGTCAGGAGTGGGTCTCGGCCACTGCACTAGCCAGTGCTGCAGGAAAAGATCATAACCCCAACTGAAGGAACTGCTATGACTTATTAGCCTCTTACTAAGAGCCTTCTGCAACCCTTGCCAAGTTCTCACAAAACTCCACGAGTTAGTGTTGTTAACCTCCCCGTAATACAGATGGGGAGACAGGCTCAGAGAGCTTCAGTAACAGCTCAAGGTGTAGACTAGCCAGCATGATTCATTCTAGAGCCCTTGCCCTCAACCCACCAAAAGTCCTCCCCATCCCGAAGCAGCCTCTCTGGGAACCCCCACTCAGCCCACAACCAGGCTTCCAGGACAGCAGCTGAGATGCCAGGCTCTCTGCATGGGGACCCGGCTGTCTGTCCACAGGGGTTCCTCTGCACTCCCCGTGCCACATGCTCAGCAGGCAGCCTGGGCAAGCTAGGGCAATGAGGCAGACAGGAGCCAAGCAGGCCTGAGACCTACCCGGAGGAAGCCTGCGGCCTGGTGAGGGAGCCTGACGGCAACCAAACAACCCCAGCAATAAACACACAATCACAGATGCGAGCCCCGGAGGGCTGTGCAGAATGGTGCCCTCTGCCTGAGCACTTGAGGGTGAGCACGGGTGAGCAGGAGTGACCTGGTGAGCGAGGCAGTGCCCAGAGATCACTTCCTGCAGAGGGAGGGCCAGGCAGAACCAAGGCCAGGTGGGAGGAGGGGCAAACCAGGTGCTGTGGAGACTGAACGGAGGACTTTGGACGAGGACCTTGCCTCTCCCCACTGTACTCTTCTGAGCCCGTTCCATCGGGCCTCAGCCGTCCACAGCCTGGAGCAGTGAGCCCAGCAGTGAGCCCAGGGCAGAGCCTCCTGGCTTCCTGGCCAGCCGTCCCATCACAGTGCCGGCTGGCATAGAACCAGCCACCCCTGGTTCCTGGGATCGCTGATGGAGGTGCAACCAGGTGCCACACCTGGTCCACTGATCTCCACCAACCATGGCTGGGGCCTCACCGGGCTGGACCCACCCTGCCGCAGAGCCGGCGCAAGCAGCCTGGCCTCTCCGAGTCCCAGCTGCCTTATCTCCCCAGGGTACCGAAGGGGTTACACAAACTCATACTTGAAAAGCCACAAGCAGAGGGTCAGTCTCTCAGCAGCCAGCCTTGGCCTCTGTGGACAGCTCAACAGGCCGCAGCCCCCACAATTAGAGAGGCCATGCAGGATGACGCTCACTTTCCGGCTCTGCATCCTGCCAGACCGGGCTCCTGCCCCGACTTTGTCTCTCAGGGGCCATGCAACCCTGGCAAGACACAGGTCCTCCACAGCCTGTGAAGCCCAGAGCCCAGCTCCTGGCACACACAGCAGCGCCTTCACTCCTTGAAAGGACCCACCGTCAATCAGTAAAGGAGCAGAGGGAAAGATAGTAATAATTTTAAAAAGGAAAATAAAAAATAAATTAAATTAAAATGAATAAATAAAATAAAAAGGAGCAGAGAGGCTAGCAGGGCAGGGTCCATTTCACAGACAGAAAATGAGTGGCAGGAACAGACATCAGGGGACTTCTCCACAAGCTGGAAGCTGGCCTCCTGCCTGACAGCGCCAGGGGGCAGTGAGCATCTTGTCGCTCCTAAACATGAATCATGCCAATGCCCACCAGGGGCCTCAGGGGGGTGGCACGGCGGGTTTCCTTTCAAATGCTCCCTGCCTGACCGGAGGGAAGAGACAGGCCTGGGGTGCCAGATGGCCATGCCCAAGAAGAAGGCCAATGTCAGGGAACGGCCAGGAAGTAAATCTCCAGGTGCTATGTAGCACCTCCCTCAGCTCAGGCAAGGAGGAGCAACTGAGCAGAGACTCAGGATGACTCTGTGGGCCCCAGAGCCCATAAGGGTCAAATATCAGAGTGAGATCAGCTAATCCCCCGCACAGGACCCTGCTCTAAGAGGAAGTCACTCCTAGCTCAACCTGGCCCATCCCAACCTCTTCTCTCCCTGCCACCACCGCCCATTCCATTTGGAAGCATCTTGTAATTTCTATGGGCCAAAGTGCCTGCGTCAGCCCCATCCAGGAAAAGATTGCCCAAATGAACGGGTATGCTTAAAACCCAAACACATCCTGAGTACCACATGGGCAGTCACCACTCTGGGTTCCAAGAGCAGGGCTTAAGGAGGCAGCTCAGCCTGGAAGCCTCCGAGGGGCCTCACCACTCACAAGCACAGGAAAGCAATTTTCAGAACATTTCACAGCAGCTCCAAAAATGAACCTCTCCTCCCAGCCCCACCAGATCATACACTGCCCAAGGTCCCAGGAGAGAGCTGGGGTACTCTGACAGCCCAGCCACTAGGGGCAGATGGTGAGGCCTCTGTCCACCCCCAGCAGAACCCCCAAGGGCCGCGGCTGTAGGCCGGAGTGTGGGGAGTGACTTGGAGCTATAGCAGTGGAGGGGACCCACCGTGTAGACCACAGCTCCAGGTCTTCACACAGGTGTCCACAGCAGTGCCCAAGTCAGACCCACCCCTCTGCCATACCTCTCTCCTTACAGTTGGGGCCACTGAGGTACAGAGCCCAGGAAGGCTGCCCAAAGTCCTGTAAAGCAAGGGGTCTGGCTGCCACCCTAACTCTAGGTCCAGACCTCTGCTATGACTGTGGACAACCAAACCAAATCAAGCCCAGACCTCCCAAACTGAGCCCCATCCAGCTTGTGATGTGGCCTAAGTCACATTCCCCATTCACTACTGCCCTAAAGCCCCAGGCCCTCAAGCAGGCTGACGGTCCACTTCCCCTCCAGCCAGGGCCCACAGGGTCAGGGCAGGTCCCTTGATGCCCTGGGCCAGAAAAGATCCAGAGCTTCGCAGGACAGCAGAGCAGGAGAGAAGACAGGCATTTTCTGTCTTCTTTCTCTCTTTCTAAAGATGAGGCATTTATGCTCTGAACCCGAACACATGGGGGGCGGGTGGAGTTCACCTCAGCACAGTCTGGAAGCCGTACTTTTTGCATCTGTAACTCTGCATTACCGCTCTGGAGGCGGCAGGACCTGGGGTCTCTGATTCCATAATAACAACGCTCTGCACTTACACAGCACCTCCTGCAATCTCCACACACTCCATGGTGGTTCATTAAGAGGCCACTGCTCTGCCAGGAAGCCCCCGCTGTCTGCTTCACCCTAAGAATGGGGCTAGGAGTGAGGCGCAGTCCCAGGAAGGCAGTCAGGTGGGCAGGCACTCCGGCCCACTGCCCCCTTCCCGTCAGAGGGAAAAGACCCTAAGTCAGCATAGAATCAATGGCTGAAAGCCACAGATGGCCCAGCCTGCGATGGAGCCCCTTCCGGGCAGGACGCAGGATGTGGGCCCCTACCTCAGTCTGTCCATCTGTAAAGTGGGCAGGGACCTGCACCTGAGGCCTGGTGACTGGGGGTGGCCAGGATCACCTGCCACCCTTAGGAGGCGCCCCGATGCCTCCAGATGCAGGCCTAAGTGTGGAGCCATGATGGCCTGGGAGCTGGCCAAGCCTGCCTGGCTGGGCCAGGAGGAGGGAGTGACAGGCGAGAAGAGAAGCCCCCAGGGCTAGGAGGGAGGAAAGGGCCGGCCCGGCACCCAGAGGAAAACTTCCCGGGAAAGTGAGCGAATCAGCCTTCCTGGGGGTAGGCACAGATCCACTCCGCCAGGCCGTCCTGGGGGTGGGCTGTCCCGGGAGAGACACACCCCCGGCCCCAGGCCTGGGCCATCGCGGGGACGTCCCTGGAGCACAACTGGGCAGCTACCCCAGGTGGTTTCCTGGGGGCAGCACAGACCTCCCCCCTTCACCCGGCCCAGCCATCCTGGAGGGGGCCTCCCGGCGAGCGACACAGACCTCTCCCCACTAGGCCTGGCCATCCTGGTGGGGGGAGGGGGTTCCGCGGGGCAGCACGGACTCTGGCCTGGCCCCGCCGTCCCAGGGGCTTCCCGGGGCCAACAAAGGCCCCTACCAAGCCTCCCGTCTTGGGGGGGGGGTCCCGGAGGGGACAGCACGGAACCCAGACCGAGCCGGCTCCCGTGAGAGGGTGCACAGAAAGGCAGGGGCAGAGAAGCAGCCCCCACGCTAACCCCCATCCATGCCGGGTCCGGGAAGGCCCAGGTGGGGTGACCCCCGCCCCCAGCCCGGGGCCCCCCGCGGCACTGGGCCTGCAGCGGGCGGCGCGAGGTCTCAGGCCCGGCCGGGGGCGGCAG
This sequence comes from Callorhinus ursinus, assembly GCF_003265705.2. Taxonomy (NCBI): domain Eukaryota; kingdom Metazoa; phylum Chordata; class Mammalia; order Carnivora; family Otariidae; genus Callorhinus; species Callorhinus ursinus. The sequence goes on from NW_027397108.1 coordinate 96,013, forward strand.
ACCCGGGTCCCGGCCGGCGGGCGGTACTCACCGGCACGGACATCTTGGCCTCCGCTCCCGGGCCCCGGGCGGGCAGCGGCGCCGGCAGGCTGGCGGCTCCGGTCTGCCGCGCCGCTCAGAGCCCCCCGCGCGGGGTCCCGGCGCTCTCGGGGTTCCCCGCCGGCTCCTGCGCGCTCCCGGCGGCCGGACTGTCCGGCGGCTCCAGCCCGCGCCGCGCATGCGCCGCACCGCCCCTCCCCCTCCCGTCTCCTCCCTGGGGGCCGCGTTAAAGGCGAGGACCCCGGACCGCGGCATTTTTCTGTCGGCCCAACGCGGCGAGGAGGCTCGGTCTCCACCCTTTACCCAACCTTCAAGGGCCACCTCGAGTCGCACTATCTCCTGTTCTCCCACCGGGTTCTGGAAACCAGAGCCCCCACCCCCCACATTGCCCAGCCCAGGATGCTGGGCGCCTGCCCTGTGGTCTGGCGGGGCTCCCAGTCCTTGTGTCTGAAGGCGATTGCAGGTCAGCCTCGCAGGGCTCCTAGAAACCCTCCCCGCTCCTCCCGCTGAAAGCCCAGAGACCCGGGCCCCCCCCCCCCCCCGCTGCGCTGCCCAGACCTCCTCCGCCTGCTCTGCCCTCCCCCGCGGCCCCTCCCTCGGTGGTGGGGAGCTCCCGACTGCCTGGGAACAGCCTAGCGCGTTAGGGTCATCCGACAAATAGAGCTGACAGATAGAGCTGGACTGGCTTTTAGGGAGGATCCTGCCTCCCCGTAACCCCCACTCAAGGGCCACCCACAGCCAGGCCACCCAGCGCCAAGGGCCAGCCCTCCGACGCTGGAAGACTGGCCTTCGCGGCCCCAGCCTTTCTTCCCCAAGGTTAAACATCCCCAATTTCTTCAGCTGTTCCACATCTGCCATGGTGTCCACAGATAGCGGCCCATACCCGTGCGCCCTAATTTCCCACCCCCTGCCAGGTGGGCCTTCCTCTTCTCATGTTACATTTAATAAACTGAGGCTCTGAAATCCCTCAGCAACCAGAAGGCAGAACCAGGAGTCTGACCACTCTGGTCTGCCACTCATCATATACCGCCTGTCCCTGTTCCCTCTGTTTCCCAGAGAAAGGGCTGCTACCACCCAGGAAGGATGAGTGAACACAAGGTTTAGGGGCCGGGTCAGTCCAGGGAGATCAGCACAACTGCCCCCCAACCCCTCCATGGAGGAAAGGTAAAGCTGGCTCCATGAGGCTGGCTGGCAGCAAATGTGGTTCATGGCAGGACCTGGGGGACAGAGCTCCAGCCCTCTAAGACATCTGTAGGGGCAAGCGCCCAGGGCTACAGGTTCTTTCATCCGCCATGTGTGCAGTGCCAGAAGTCCTCAGGTTATTGAACAGAGGGGAGGAAGTACGGATGAGGTGAGCTCTCTCGGAGACTTAGATCAGGCCCCAGCTCCCCAGGCCTCAAAACCCCCCGTTGGCAGGTCATCCACTGGGGTTTAGGAGGCTTTCCGGCCTTCTTCCCCAAGAGGTGGGGCTGCCTTGGTCTTTCTCTAGGATGCTCCTGGGGAGAGTCCTAACAGTGGTCCCCAGCAATGAGAGGGGTACTAGATGTGAAAGAAAGGGGGGAAATCGAGGCCTGCTGTGAGGCCCAAGTCCCAATTCTAGGACTGATGAGCTGGGGTCCTTTCCTGTTCCACCTAAGCAGTGTTGCCTGCCCCCTTGAATGGGCATTGTCAGTTATGCGCCTCAGTTTCCCCAGCCCCAGTGTTCGGTAAGGCATTGTTGGAGGGAGCAGGCAGGGCCCCAGCAAACAGAGGGGGTCTGGGCCGACAGCTGCCACCTCCTCAAAGAGCGCTCTGTGTGTGTGTCTGGCAGGCAGCCCTGCCCGTGCCCACCCGCCCGCGTCCAGCCGGCACTGGGGCTCCCGAGCTGGGGGCAGCAGCTCAGCCTGGCGCCTGGGCTCCCAGCCACATGCGCACGCTGTCTCAGAGGCCCCCACGGCCACCCTGGCCCCTCCCTCACCGAGTCCAGGCTCCTCCTCCTCCCTTCTCCCCTTCTTTGGCTGGATTCTTTTCGCCCACTGTTTCTGTGTCCTCTTGCATCAGCCCCTTCTCTAGGTGCCCAGGCCAGAACGGGGCTAGCAGTTCTCCACCCTCCACACCCCTGGGTATAGGGAAATGGAAACCCAGGGGAGGGGTGCAGCTGGGGTCATGACCTCCAAACTATCTAGTCTTTGTCTCCATCTGGCCCCCAACAATGACTTCCAGCTGCTTATTCGGGGAGGGTGTCACTAACTCATCCCTTAGCACAGGAAGAGGGATGCCTGCCCAGAGCCTCACTTACTCCAAGGCAGGGACCCAGCACCTTGGGTAGGGGGTTGTACCCCCCCCCCACAACTGCATCCTCCATTCCCCAGTAGGCAAATGATCCCAGGATGACTCAGTCCCACAGAGGACAGGCTCTGGGGGCCTCACGACTAGTAATTCACACGAGAAGCAACAGCTGGGTCCCCTGAGCAGTTGCCAGCACCCCGAGAGGATCCTTGAGGGCCAACCAGGGCCCTAGGGAGACAATGGTTATTGCTGTTCCTGGCACTGGGAGGGAAGGGAATTTGGACCTGGCCACAGAGTAATTCTGGACAGAGACAAGCTTCATACTCAGGTCTCTGGACACCCAGGCCTCTGTCCCCTGGATCTTGCCACGTCTAGAAGGCAGAGAGGCCTGGGAGGTGGCTCCTTCTCCCCACCCCCACCCAGGGTAACCAGGGACCTCTCTAACAGAGGGACTCCTGGCCCAGGAGTGCACAGTGAGCCTTTCAGGGCACTTGTGGGCACCGTGTGATAATCCTACATTAGCATTGTGCTTTTGTCACCAATGAGGAAGTGACATTGATAACATCCTCATTAGCTAATGTTCACACTCTGTTCAGACTGCCTTAGTTTGCCCCCACTGTCCTTGTTCTTTTCCTGTTCCAAGATCCCATCGAGAATCCCACATTACACTTAGCTGTCATGTCTCCTTAGGCGCTGCTGGGCTGGGGCCATTTCTCAGACTTTCCTTGCTTTTGATGACCTTGGCAGTTCTGATGAATATTGGTCAGGGATTTTGTGGAATGTCCCTCAACTGGGATTTGCCTAGTGTTTTTCTCATGGTTAGACTGGGGTTATGGATTTTTGGGATGACCTCAGAGGTAAAATGTCATTCTCACCACATATCAAGGATAGACACTGTCAACGGGACAACTTATCACTATTATGTTGACCTTGATCACGTGGCTGACACAGTGTCTGTCAGGTTTTCTATTCTGTCCTCTTTGGAAGGAATGAGGATTTATGCTCCATTTCCTGAAGGCAGAATATCTACATAAAAACATTTGGAATTCTTCTGTGGGAAATTTCTCTCTTCTTCATTTATTTATATCAGTATGAACTCGTGGATATTCATTTTATACCTTGGATTATAATCCAATACTACTTTATTTTCTTGCATGTATTGACCATGCTTTGGCGATAGGGAGTTCTTTCAGTTGGTGCATCAGATTTTTCAAGAGAATGTAGAAATCCAGATTGTTTTTATAAAATAGCTGGCTTTTGAAACGTTGACTGAGTGAGCCAAACAAAATGCTTCCACAGGCCAACCCCAGGCAGCTCTTGGCTCCGGAGTCAGATTACCTGGTTTGAGTCCTGCTCTGCTGCTTGCACCTGGATCATTTTGTGCATATGCATGAGTTAATCTGTCTGGGGGTCTGTTTCCTCGTCTGTGAAATGGGAGGTTAATACTTCCTGGGTGGTTGAGAGGATTCTATTGAATGACTCTGGGAAAGTTTGGGGCACTGGACCTGGCAAGAACCCTTGCTTTGTAAACAGCAGGGACCATCATGGCCACACGCATGAGCCAGGCACTTAGGTTAAGCAGCTTCCTACGGAGAGCAAGATCTGAGCTTGTTTGAAGGAGACCTTTTAGGGTTGGGGGTGGCCAATGGGACCCTGTAAACTCTGGAGTAGATGAGACCAGGAACTACCACCCCAAGCCTGGTTTTCAACCTAAGAGTTGAGTTCTACTACTCTGTAGTAACACCACATTGACGGGTGGGGGAGTACCCAGACTAGAGGTCCTTTCTTACTCTAAAGTGTGAATGACTACCTCTCCCAGGGACTGCATGTCAGCCTGGCACAGAAAGAGACGCTCGGCTTAGTGAAGTGGATGGGGAACCCACTGGCCCACCAGGTGAGACCTTGGGGTTCCGTCTTGGCATCACTTCAGACTTATCCTGTGACCTTAAGCAAGTCCAGGTTCCAGTATCCTTGAGGGTAATTCCACAGTCTCCTCGAGGGTGGGCCCTAGGGGCTAGGGCAGGGCACTTCCTTGTCTCTCCCCCATTCACAGAACCTTCTGTATGCTCTGCCTGAGAAGCACCTGGTTAGGACAGGGGGTGATGTGCAGGTCATCAGGTGACTGGCTAAAGAGGGAGACCATCGTACCCTAGACAAGGAGGCTTCAGGACCTGGTGGCAGGAGGGAAATAGATGTATTAGTTTCCTACTGATGCTGGAACAAATTCCTACATACTTAGTGGCTTACAACAATATGAACTTCTTATCCTACACTTCTGGAGGCTGAAAGTCCAAAACTGGCTGGCAGGGCTACCTTCCTTCTGGAGCCTCTAGGGGAGGACAGCTTCCCTTGCCTTTTTCAGCTTCTCGAGACCGCCTGCATCCCTCGGCTTGGGGCCCTGCATCACTCCGACCACTGCTTCTATCCTCCCATCCTCTCTGACTCTGGCCCTCCCAACTCCCTCTTAAAAGAACCTTGTGACTACCGTGGGTCCATTCAGGTAATCCAGGACAACCTCTCCATCTCCAGATCCTTAATTTAATCAGAGCTGCAGAACCCCTTTTGCCTTGTAATGTAACCTAATCATAGATTCCGGGGATTCAGATGTGTACGGGAGGACCCCTGGCCCCCCAGACTGCTCCCCATCTGGGCCCTACGGCCTGAATCCTGGCGATGGCTGAGTTTGGCCAGGGCAGAAATCCTCTTACTCAGCTCAAGTGGCACCTCTTGCTGTTCGTGGGAATAGCTGTAAATGACCTATGGCTCCTGCATACCATCTGGCAAGACAAGGCAAAAAACCCCAACAGGCAGGGACCCCTTGACCCCGAAATTCCAGGAATTAATCTTTAAAAATGCACTCATGAGTAGCCAAAGATATACATGGAAAGGCTATCACTTGCAGCTCTCCTTATTAACATGGGAACGACTCACATATTCAGTAACGGGCTCCACTTAAATCGTGGAATATTTACATGATAGAATCCCATCCTGGGCATCACCACCAATGATAGAGAGTGACATGGGAATACGTTTATAATATACTGTTAAGGGAAGAAAAATAGGCTTCCTGAATAAGTATGGTCAGATCCTATTTTCATAAAAATTCACATATTTATATTTATGTCATATATTTGCGTTGGGAAAAAATGTGGAAGGGTAGATAGCACAGTATCAGCCGTGGCTATCTTGGGGTGGGGGTGAGATTTTGTTCACCATTTGTGATATTTAGAGGGGCCTATTGGGAGGTTGATTAATAAGTAGGGTTTTATCTGTCTTCATGGATTAGGATTTTATAGGAGACTTTGTTTTTGTTTTTGTTTTTTTAAAACTTTTTATTTATTTATTCATGAGAGACAGAGAGAGAGAGAGAGAGGCAGAGGGAGAAGCAGGCTCCCAAGGAGTAGGGAGCCTGATGCGGGACTCGATCCCAGGACCCTGGGATCATGACCTGAGCCAAAGGCAAACGCTTACCCATCTGAGCCACCCAGGCGCCCTAGGAGACTGTTTTTGGAGGAGGGAATGGGGTTTCAGTGTAATTAAAATTATTTTCTCTATTTTCCAATGTTTTTCAAATGAACATCATTACTTGGGCATTTTTTTATTTTTTATTTTATTTTATTTATTTATTTTTAAAGATTTTATTTATTTATTTGACAGAGAGAGACACAGCGAGAGAGGGAACACAAGCAGGGGGAGGGTCAGAGGGAGAAGCAGGCTTCCCGCGGAGCAGGGAGCCCGATGCGGGGCTCGATCCCAGGACCCTGGGATCACGACCTGAGCGGAAGGCAGACGCTTAACGACTGAGCCACCCAGGCGCCCTGGGCATTTTTTTAACAGTATACACTTTTTTAAATGGTGGTAAAACATATATAACATGAAACTCACCATTTTAACTGTTTTTTTTAAGCTTATTTATTTAAGTAGTCTTTAAGCCACCCAGGTGCCCCCCCATTTTAACTATTTTTAAGTGTACAATTCAGCGACATGAAGTTCATGCACAGTGTTGTATAACCATCATTATTATCCATCTCTAGAACTTTCTCATCGTCCCAAACAGAAATATCCCAGGGACGCCTGGGTGGCTCAGTCGGTTAAGCATCTGCCTTCAGCTCATGTCATGATCCCAGAGTCCTGGGATTGAGTCCCACATCGGGCTCCTTGCTCAGAAGGGAGCCTGCTTCTCCCTCTGCCTGCAGCTTCCCCAGCTTGGGAGCTCTCTCTCCCTCTCTCTGATAAATAAAATAAAAATCTTAAAAAAAAAAAATCCCAAACAAAATGTCTCCATTAAACCATAACTCCCCATCTCCTCCTTCCCCAGCCCCTGGCAACCACCATTCCACCTTCTGTCTCTAAGAATTTGCCTGTTCTTGGGTAATTTCTTTTTTCTTTTTTTTTTAATAACAGTTTGTGAGGGGAACATGCAATTGCCAAGTCCTAGGAAATGCAAGCCACCGTGGAGGGGTTCCCCCAGACATTCTAGGGCCTGACACCCAGGAGATGCAAGCAAGCAGCCAGCAGAGTAAGGCCCTGCAGTCAGTCCCATGCAGATCCTGCCGCCCGGTCGCTGCCCCCTGCCCCACCCCCAGCAGGCAGGAGGCAGAGGGGAAGGGACTTGCCAAGGGCTCCCAGAACGGGACAGCTGAGCTGGGCAGAACCCAGGCTCCCACCTCGGCTGGCTCCAAGGGCCCTGGTCGCCAGCCTCCTGGTCTTCTAGGATGTTTGTAAACACCCGGAGACCAGAGCCCCTTCCAGGAACAGGCCTGCATTCTCAGTGACTGTGACAAGTGGAATTTCACTGTCCACTGGAAACAATCCCCAGGGCGTTGTGTTTCTGAATCCGGGGATGAAGCCACCCGCTTGAATAGTACACATTCTCTAAATTAGTAAAGAGCCCGAAAGAGCTGTTGCCACATTGAGGTCACCAGTGCGAGTTCCCAGAGCAGCAGTCCGGTTCTCAGCGAGGCAGGGAGGCTGGGCCCCCAGCCCCCCAGGGGCGCTGGGAAAGTCTCCCTGCTCCCCGGGGACTGAGACTGACCCTTGTGGAAACAGGAAGAGACTCACGGTAGGGAGTGAGATCTGCACTTTGGCAAGAACTGGGCCTCCCTGTCACCTTTGGCCTCCAGGGGCAGGGCAGGGCAGGGCCTGGGTTCCAGTCCTGCCCTGTGAACTTCAGCATGGTATTTCTACTCTAAGCACGTTTTCATCCCCTCTGTCAAATGAGGCTTTAGTAAAGCAGCAAAGCGGCCCCCAGCTCCAGGGAGCCCCCTCCCTATTTCATTCTATCTGAAAGCCGCCCCCACCCCCACCGCCGAGAATTGAGCAGTACGTGGCCCTGGCTCGCATGTCCTGGAAGGACTGGGATCCAGGGCATGTAAGGGCTACTGTGGCACCCAGCACGGAAACACCCGTTAAACGCTGCTGTCCGAATCGCGCTGACTTGTCTCTCGGCCCTCCAGCCGGCCTTTCCTGGCTGGGAGCTTTCTACTTCTCCTGCTCCCCTGAGGCAGCCGTGGCCCCACCCGTCCTGATGGGGCTGAGAGAAGGGGAGGCTAATAAAGATGCTGGAGGCTAGCCCACGTTCTGGCCTGGAGGGTGACCTCTGGCAAGTTCTTTATGCAAGGCCCTTGGGCTCAATGTTTGATGGGAGCAATGTCTGGCGGAAGGTTCTAGAAAGACAAGGCTGCCTATCACCCAGATGACGGACCTTCCGAGTGGGATGGAGTGATGGTTGCTGAGGGGCAGCCCTCCAATGTCAGGCTAAGACCTGGAGACATGGTGACAGACCCGGATGGAGGATTGGAAATGGGCTCTGTCCTCCTGGTCTGCCTGCGGTGGCAGAGGCATCCTGGAGGAGGCGGCGCTCAAACAGGAGCTTGAAGGATGAGCAAGAGTTCAGGAGGCCTGGGTGGGCAGCAAAGCTGGTGTGGAGAGGGGCTCCCCCTCCAGGGTCCAGCAGCCTGAGCCCCACCTGTTCCTGGGGAGAGACAAACCAAAGTTTCCAAAAGCAGACCCTCAGTGGGGAGGCCTGCGTTCTAACGCCGGCTCTGCCATGCTCTAACGCCCCCCACCTGGGCCAGTGGCCCCTCTCGGGACCTCAGTGTCTCCTGGGCAATGGGGCAATAGCATAAGAGGGCTCAGAGAGGGTGCTGGGGACACCTGTGTCCACCCATTTGGGGAGTCTACTTCTGTTCCCTTAGAAGGCTGCGTCTTCCTCCCTTGTTCAACTCTCTCTCCATCTCTCGGGGTATTGTAAGGCATCAGACCCAGACTCCTGCTGGACCCCTGCATCCTGATGAAAACCCGGGGTTGGGGGGGTGGGGAGGCCCTGGGTGATAGCCACCTATGCAAAAATACTGATTGTGTACCTAGTCTGTGCAAGACATCATAGGGGTTGTCATTTCCTAGAAGCAGAGCCTGAGACAGGGATTCTTTGAAAGCAGCTTCTTGAGAGAAGGAGAGTGGGGCCAGAGAGAATGGGGAGGTCCAGCTTCAGCCTGGCCCCCGGGGAGCTCTGGAGTGACTTGCACCTCAGAACTGGTCCCACCTAGGGGGCGGCCCGTTAGGCTACACACTGACCACTGCCGGGCGTGAGGTGGGGAGTAATTTGGGCCAGGAGGTCCCATTCGGCCAAGGACACTTTTCCAAAGATCCAACAACAGCTGTGAGCAGGGAGCAGCCACCTCTCCCCGTACTTGGGGTTCTGGGCTGTTCCACAGAGGAGAATGGGTCAACCAGTCTACCGTCCTACCAGTTCTTCTGCCCTTAAGGAGCCACCAGCTATTGACTTTCCTGTCCTTACCGGCCCTTGGGCATATTTGGGGAGTTGCTTGCAGAAAGGCCTGAAGTATAATAAACAGGTGGGGATAGGATTTCCAGACAACCCTTCCTGTTGCTCTCTCCTCCTCGAATCCCGGCAGCACCCCACGCAGTGCCCCCTTCGGTGTCCCTGGATGCTCCAGGGGAAAGGCTCAGCCCAAACCGTGCCCTGTCAGGAAGGAGCCCTCAGGGAGAGGAAGAGGCTTCATCAAAGCACCACGGAGTTGGGGCTAGGACCCAGGTTTTCTGACTTCTAGTTCTTGCCCTGCCGGGGAAAAAGCCCATGTAAGGAGAAGCAGAGTCTCCCTTTTGTGGGGGTGGAGAGGGGAAAGCTCCCTTGGTGAGCCAAAGCAGGATCCCCTCTTACTGTCCAGACTCTGGGCACGTCACTTTAGGCTGCTGAATAGCCCAGGCCACAGCGAGACTAGGGAACAAGGACACAGCAACCCCTGGGCCAGCCGGCAGCCTGAGGGGGACTCATTCCCATGACTCAGCTTGGAGAGAGGCTGCCCGAGAGCTCTGTGCATTGTGGGGTATTGTTCTTGCTGCCAGCATCTCAGGCTTTGTGAAAGGGATGTGCCTTTGGGTTGATTTAATTTAATTAATTTATTTGACAGGGAGCGAGAGAGAGTGGGGGGGAGGGGCAGAGGGAGAGGGAGAGAGAGAATCTCAAGCAGATTCCCAGTGGAGCAGGGAGCCCGACATGGGGCTCGATCCTATGACCCTGAGATCACGACCTAAGCCAAAACCAAGAGTTAGATGCCCCCACTGACTGAGCCACCTAGGTGATCCTTGGGTCGGTTTTAAATGGTTTCCTTCCAGATAATCCGTTAAGCCATCTCCAAGGAAGGAGGCTTCAGCACGCCTGAGGCCCGGAGTAGCCTAAGCCCAGCTCATCCTGGGGGGCCTGGGGTCTTGCTGTAGTTGGCAGTGAACCCGTTTGCCATCTGCAGGCACAGAAGCCCAGATCAGCTCCACTCTCCTGCTGCCTCACTGGCTCCCTCTTGTCCAGGGACGCACCGAATGAGGCAGATGCCATTGGCCAGTCTGTGCAGCTTCGTAACTGTCAAGCGAAAGTGAGGCTGCATGAGGCAGCCAAAGTTAAAAAAGAAACAATGGTGCCAGAACTGACGCTTGGGGCCTGATCCCAGGTCAAGGTCAAGGTGGTAGACCTGGAGAACACACAAAAGGGTTGAGATGAAAAAGGGGGCCAGCAAGCCATTGAAAGGAAGGGGAGGGGCACCTGGCTGGCTCAGTCGATAGAGTGCCAGACTCCTGATCTCGGGTTCGTGGGTTCAAGCCCCATGTTGGGTATAGAGATTACTTTAAAAATAAAATCTTTTATATATATATATATATTTTTAAGATTTTATTTATTTGAGAGAGAAACAGCATGAGAGGGGTGAGGGTCAGAGGGAGAAGCAGGCTCCCCGCTGAGCCGGGAGCCCGATGCGGGACTCGATCCCAGGACTCCGGGATCATGACCTGAGCCGAAGGCAGTCGCTTAACCAACTGAGCCACCCAGGTGCCCCTTAAAAATAAAATCTTAAAAAAAAAAAGAGGGGAAGCCTAGTTTGGGAAGATAAAGACAGAGAGGGAGTGAGATTGGAGGCCAAGTAGCCGGGAATAATAGTTTAAGGCAAATTCGGACTTGTTCACCAGACCTCAGAACCGCTGGGCAAGTGTGAAAGAAGGGTAGTGAAGCCCCACCTTTTCTTTCTTTCTTTCTTTCTTTTTTAATTAAAAAAAATTTTTTTTTTTTTTAAAGCAAGCTCTACACCGAACATGGGGCTTGAACTCATGACCCTCAGATCAAGAGGAGCACATTCTACCGACTAAGCCAGCCAGGCACCCCTTGAAGGCCCACCTCTTAACTGCACAAAACTCATCTGCCCTGAGAGGTAAGGCTAACTGGATTCAAAAACTGTTCAGAGCAACCCACAGATGAACGTGCCACAAAACTAGGTTTGTGATGAATCAGGTCCTGGGGCATATTCCTTTTTTTCTATCTATCATCTATCTATCTATCTATCTATCTATCTATCTATCTATCTATCTATCTATCTATCTATTTCACAGAGAGAGAACAAGTAGGCAGAGAGGCAGGTAGAGGGAGAGGGAGAAGCAGGCTTCCCGCGGAGCAGGGAGCCCGATGCAGGACTCGATCCCAGGATCCTGGGATCATGACCTGAGCTGAAGGCAGCCGCTTAACGACTGAGCCACCCAGGCGCCCCCTGGGGCATATTCCTAAGTGCCGAACCTTCTTTGGTACCAGCCCAGCCCAGCTCTGTCTCTGGAAGGGGCGCCTGGGTGGCTCAGGCGGTTGAGCCAGTCTGACCCTTGATTTTGGCTCAGGTCATGATCTCGGGGTCCTGGGATTGAGCCCCTCATTGGGCTGCCTTCATCAGGTTCTTCAGAGAAGGAGAAGCAATAGGAGACAGGGAGGATTCCAAGTCCCATGGTTAGCTGTCTGTGGGCTGGAGACCCCGGCGGGGAGCTGACAGTGTATGTCCAGTTCAAGTCCGGAAATCTCCCAGAACCAGGAGTATGGGTGGATGGGAGAAGGATGTCTGTCTGAGCTCAAGGAGAGAGCAAACTTGCCTTCCTCCTCCTTTTGTTCTATCCAGGCCCTCAATGGATTGGATGATGTCCACCCACACTGGTGACAAGGATCTTTACTCAGTCTACCTATTCAAATGCTAATCTCTTCCAGAAAAAAACCCTTACAGGCACATTCTGCCAGCTATCTTGGCATCCCTTAGCCCAGTCAGGTTGACACATAAAATTAACCATGATGCCTGTCTTGTTCAAAAGCCCCTTCCAGAGAGAGCTGGGCTGGGCTGATACCAAAGAAGGTTCGGCACTTAGGTGTGATCTAGTCCAGTCTTCTCCATGGATGGCCATTCTCCTCCTAGGTCCAGCCACATCTTACCCAAAGCACTGGGCTCCATGCTCAGAGACAGGCAAGCAGGGCAACCTTGCTGAATCTTGTCTTTTCAGAGGAAGATAAGATTCACACAGGAAGAGAGGCATACAACCACTTTGCTGGAGAGAGGGAGAACTTTCTGGGAGGTAAATGGGCATTATATTTCAAGGCCTTGAAGATGTGTGCCTTCCCTGACATGACAACTCCACTTGTAGAAGTGATCTAGAAATAACCAGTGATGCAGATCAAGATCTAAGGACAAGGCAGTTCATCGAGGCATTATTTTTAACAACAGAAAGCAGGTAACCTCAGTGACCAATGGTGGAAAACCAGTATAATAAATTATGGTACAACCACATGACGGCACATCCTAGAGCCATTAAAATTGTTTTCTCAAAGAATGTTTGAGGGGCGCCTGGGTGGCTCAGTCGGTTGAGCGTCTGACCCTTGATTTTGGCTCAGGTCATGATCTCGGGGTCCTGGGATTGAGCCCCTCACTGGGCTCCATGCTTAGTGCGGAGTCTGCTTGTCCCTCTCCCTCTGCTCCTCCCCCAACTCTCACTCTCTCTCTCTCAAATAAATAAAATCTTAAAAAAAAGAGGAATATTTGAATCAATGGGGAAATGCTCGTGGCATATACCACAGGGCAGTGCCGTCCAATACAGTTCTATGATGATGGAAATCTTGGGTGTCTGCACCATCCACGATCACATGTGACTACTGAGTACTTGGAAATCTTTGGTTAGTGTGACTGAGAAACTGAATTTTGAATTCTTTTTTCTTTTGGATTTTGAATTCTCATGAATTTAAAATTTAAATTTAGGGGCACCTACCTGGCTCAGTCGGGAGAGCATATGACTCTTGATCTCGGGGTTGTGAGTTCAAGCCCCACTTTGGGTGGGGAGTATACTCAAAAAAAAAAAATTTTTTTTTTTTTTTAAATAGCCATATGTGGTCAGTAGCTTCTGTGTTGAGCTGCACGGGTACAATTCCAATGGCCTTACAAAAAATTACATAAAAACACGGGGAGAAGTCTGAAGGTATCCCGAAATGTAGCAGTTTGCTCTGTCAGTAAGATGATGAGAGATTTGAATTCTGTTTGATTTTTCTGCTTCCAAATTTTCCAACAATGAACGGTTTCCTTCTATCATCAGAGGAAGGGAGAGAGAGGAGAAGCCTGGAGCAGCAAGGTTCACGCTGGCAGGAAGGCCCGGTGCGGGCAGGGCTGGTGGGAGCGGGGCTTGTTTTGACAGGAGTGTTGTGCCTCTGGTGGCTTGGGGCTTCTCCAAGCTGCGGGGCAACCTGCTGACACACTACAAACCCCGCTTAGCGGGTGTGAGCATGTGTGTGTGTGCGCGCGTGTGCACGCGCGCGGGTGGGGCCCCCATCTGTTGCCAACCTGGCAGCGCGCTGCTGCGTCTTCAGCTGAGTTTGCTGAGACTTGGGTGGATTTTGTCATCTGAATTTCTTGCTTGCTTCCCCAGGCCTTCCTTCAGTTGCTTCTCCCAGTGACTGCTTGACGTTAAGGGGCTTCCTGCCTAAGCTCTCTCCTGGGCCTCCGAAGACTTCTCAAAGTCGGAGAAAGTTCCTGCAGGTGGGTCTCGGCAGACAGCAGGGAAGAAACCCGGGCGCGTACTCATTACAGTTTGCTGATGCGTCAGGAATTTAGGAGTTTGAATTATTTGAAGTGGCAAGATTAAAGGAAGATGGAATTTTCCTAAATACATAGCTGGAGGCTTTTTTATTTTTAATGAGTAGGGAGGCGATGCGCAGTGGTTCTCACACTTCAGGGTGCATGAGCATCACCTGGCTGCTTGTGAAAATTGAGATTCCTGCCCCCTGGGATTATGTAACCCCTCCCCTTTGCTTTACAGATACAGAAACGGGGGGAAGGGGAGGTGAGGGGCCAAGCCATGTACCCAAGCGGATCACTCCACTCGACTGTCTCTCGGTCTCCTGTGGCAGGTGTTTGGTGTTAAGGGAAGAGACAAAAGCGGGGTCCAACACATTCTCTGACACCACCTGGAGGTCCAGCAATTCAACTCTGTCACCAAGTACCGAGAGTCAGTGCAGCTCCCCCACAGATAAGAGGTGCAGTCACACAAGACTGTCCCCACCTCAGACACCAGCCGCAAATGGGTCACTCAGACTGCACACCCTTCTGCTCAGTCCATGACCGCCGCCAACAGCTTTGATCATTTGCTAGAACTCGAGGGCCCAGGAAAGTGCTCTATTTATGATTGTTGTCTGCTATAAAGGATGCAAATGAACAGCCAGACGAAGACGGGTCCAGAAAGGTACCGTGCAAGAGTCTCTGTGCCTGTGGAACTGGGTTGTGCCACGCTTCTGGCACGTGGATGTGCTCCCCAACTCAGAAGCTCCCCAGACTTTGTTGGTGAGGAATTTTTATCAAGATCTCATTACATAGGCACAATTGCTTAAATCACTGGCCTGATCAGACTCCCTCCCCGGACGGGACTGAAAGTTTAAACCCTTCAGCTACAGTGGCGGTGTTGCTGGTGACCAGGCCCCATCCTGAAGCATACAAATCCCAAGGGTTTTAGGAACCCAGAACTGCACAAAAACTTTTTTTCTTATACCATGTGGGCTATTTGCAGTTTTGTGGAAAAGACCACTTGCATTGCCAAGACAACAGAGGCCTCTGCAACGATGCTGCTCTCATCATTTCCAGCTCCAGTTGTCCACCGCAGTGCCGAGGGCACACACAGGTCGTGCCAGACACTGTTGGTGCAGGAGGGCTGGGGGGTAGGTGACTGAGAACGGGCAGAATCCCCTCCCTGTGTCTCAGGACCCCAACCTCAAATTCAAAGGTGCCATAATGGAGCTCAACGGCAGAGCGTAACAGAACTGTGGGGTCCGGCTTGAGACAACAGTAAAGACGGGGCAATCTTGATGAGGTGACCAGGACCCAAAGGGTCGACCCTGCCCCAGATGGCATTCTCCGGGCCCCAAAGAGCTTCCAGACTTAAACATGTCTTCCACTTGTCAGTCCCAGTGCCTCAAACACAGATGGGCTTAGGTTATAATGCAAAGATGTTAGGGTGGAAGAGGAAAGGCTGAAGAGAGCAGAGCAGCTGGGCAGCAACCCTCCACACCCTGAGGACTCTGGCCACCACTCCCTCTGAGGCACCCACAGCAGCCCCATGTCACAGCTGTGGCCCAAGGGCCCTGGGGACGGCTCAGCATGCTGGGCAGAGTTTGAAGATGGGCAGCTCCATAACTTCTACTAGAAAACCCACACATTGTAATTCCTTTTGGTGTCTTCAAATTTGAAGCTCGTTTATCTGGGTCAGGGACCATTTATTTGCATCTGACAAGTCAAGGCTCACTGCAGCATCTTTCCAACATATGGCCTGTTTGTGTCCTGTCTCTGTGCATCTGGTCAAGGCCACGTGGGCAAGGGGAAGGCTGACTCGGCAGTGCTGGAACCACTGGCCATGCTGGGAGGGGGCACATGGCCTAGCACAGACCCCTCAGCTTCCCAGCCACCCAACTTGCTTTTCAGAGAAACGGCAGTTGGGGGGCACCTGGTAGTTTACCTGAATGAGTCTCATCTCCTGGAGAAATGTTCCAGGAGCCGTTTGGGAGGATCATTCTGGAACCCAGCAAGCTCATCACCATGGCAACCCCTGCATCCCTGTGGTGCCCATCCCTTGGATACCTCTCTGTAATACGGACAGGGAAAGTCTAAATGTGAGCTTGTCTTTCTTTTTAAAGAGTTATCTTGAAGTACTTCAGAAAATAAAGGCATCATGAATAATATAAGAAATATCCATGTCCTCACCTCCCAATTTAAGATATAAAACCGTATCTGTAAACAAAGCTCCTTTTCTCTGATCATAGAAATTTCCCTATCCTGTGAGGTAACCGCTATGCTGAGTTTAGTGTCTATCACCCATCCATTATATATATTTATATATTATATGTATAATTATATACCCTTCCTATATTTTGAACCAAGGTATAGTATCTTTTGCAAGTTAAAACACTTTTTTGAGGTGAGAGTCCCGTAACATAAACCCAACCATCTTAAAGTGTAAAATTCAGTGCTATTTAGTGCATTCTCAGTGTTGGGCCACCATTACCTCCATGTTCACGTTTTTGAGCTTGTCTAACTGGGATCATATGTTGGGCTTTTGCTGCTTGCTTCTTGCATCGACGCTGCTCATGGGGCTCCTCTGTGCTCATGCACGCAGCCCTCCTCGTTCGGCTCACTGCTCTCCCGTATTCCACTGTGTGACTATTTCACAATCGATCCTTTCTCCTGATGGGCACTGGGTGGATTCCAGGTTTTTGTGATCACAGTAAGCCTGCCTCCTCGTGCTGCTCCTCCAGGATGTCAACCCAGGAGTAAAAGTTGCTGTGTCATGGGCTGAGAGCAGTTCCAGATTAGGCATTGCCAAACTGTTCCTCAAAGTGCTAATTTATATTCACATAAGCCTGGTTGTCTTGGGAAGCTGGGGGCCAGGTGCACAATTTAATTATAGTAACCTAACACTTGGATAGTGTGCTTCATTTAATAAAACACTGTGAGGTAGGCAGAGCAGGATTATTAACCATTCTCAGCAACCTTCTGAACAAGGTATCTGAGACTCAGAGGGACTCTGCCTGGATCACAGCAGTGTTAGGACTGAAGGTTAGAGGCAGGACGACCCATGTGTCAGTCCAGAATGGTGCTCTCCTTAGGCAATGTTAATTTCTCCCCTGCCCCCACCCCACCCCACCCCCTTGTACCTTACTTAAGCATAGGTCACAGTTTACCCCATCAGCTTTCTGAGGTGACAGACAACACAATGAACGCTGGCTGACAGACCATGGAGAGGAGACCCTGAAAGAAGGTCTCTCTGGTTTGGACCATACCAGGCTGCAGGGAAGCAGGGCAGAATCTTCTGGACTTGCACATTCCATTTTCCTTGCGGTGGTCGACGTGCCTGTGCACAAAGATCGCATCTGATAGTATGTGGGGATCTAAGTTGCCCTATGAGGGCACAAAGAAAAGGCTTTACAGAAAAGTCCGAGGGAGGAATTGTGAACACACCCAGGTAAGGAGGTACAGTGGGAGAGGCATTTACAATACCTCCACTCTCTAAGGAACTGTCAACTGGGCCCCCCAGTCCCTCCTCCCCACACTCCCTGAAACCAGGCAGCATCCCAAAAGAGGGCAACCCTGTGAACCTTGCTTAGCACAGAAACTTGGTTCTGGAGCAGAGCTTATGCCTGAGTGACACTTGAGCAGAGGCTTGTCTGAACAAAGCCTGGGGGGTGTCTCGGGGTGCAGAGAGTGGTTGGGCTGCTGCCCCAGGGTGGGGGCAGAAGTGGAAGCCGAAGGGGTATGCCCACAACTCTGTGTCCTTGTGCCACAAACTTTTGGCACCAGGAGCACCAGTTGCCGCTCTCCACCTGCAAGCATCTCCCCATCTTGGCTGCTTCTGTCCCCCCGGACTCATGTCTGTGCGTCAGAATCCAGAAGGGGGTGAAAGGCAGTTCCGTTTTGCCTTCCCTGGCCCCATCCGACCCTCCGGTCACAAGATGTGGGTGTGATCCCTGGTGGCTTCGCAGTTTGACCTCAGGCAAGTTTCCTCTGGTGAAAAACGAGGAGGATCCGACAGATGGCCCGCGAGGAAGCAGCTGGCTGTGGGACCTCACCACCACTGGCCTGCCAGGGCTCCCAGCCCGGGCCCCCCGCTTCGGCTCCCACGGTGCACAGCTCACTCAAGACTGAGTTCACCTCGCCGTCCCTTCTTCCCTAGAGACCTTATGCCGAGCTCTTAATGAGAGCACCGTGTTCCTCAGGAAATAGGTGAGCAGAATCGCCTAAGGAAGCTCGTTTTATTCTTTGACCTGACACGGTCCGGGGCAGTTTTTTCAGCATTGGGAAGGCATCAGATGCCCTGGAAATCCGACACAGCCATCTGGGGCAAGGAGAAGACAAAGCCTGATGGCAGAGCAGGGCCAGGTAACAACTTTCAGGGGTTCCTGCCCGCCGTGGCCCAGCCAGGAGGTGTCCCTGGGCCGTCCCTGTGCCACTCCCGCCAGGCCGTGGCCCCGAGGCCTGCGGTAGCGCTGACTCAGTCTCTCCACTTCCCCACTCCCGGATAAAGGGAAATCATTTCCTCTGGAGTTGGGCAGAAGTTTTCACTAAATGTGGATGTGAAGAGGTAGATAAAATACGATCCACTTGTTCTTAAAAACTGTGGGCTAGATGGTGTCTGCCACGATTCAAACAGGACAGATGGAAAAGGGGATTCTCGATTGAACATGGTAACACCTCTGTCAGCCCCACTACCCCGCTGGGCCTCAGTGGGCCCACCAGAAAAGCCAGATGTTCACTGAGACAGCTCTCAGGCCTTTGAGAACGAGGTAGGTAAGGGTGGGGACAGGTGGCCACGCTGGCTGGGCAGGCAGGTCCCACCAAGGGCACGAACAGGGCTCAGGCAGGAGGACAGCCGACCAAGAGGAAGACCCAAGGCCCAGGTCCTGTCCCTGGGAACTGAGCCAGAGCAGTAAGCAAACACAGGGGCAGAGGGGTCCAGGAGATGGGACAACACGCAATCTGCAAAGACTGGGCTCCAAGCTGTTAAAACAAGCACAGGATGTGAGGGCGCAGGGACCGTCCCCGCCACTATGCTCCTGGCCACCATTAGACCTGCAGGGTGGGAGCAGGGCTCTAGGAGGCTGCCCATTCTGCCCTGGACAGCTGGGCCCCTCTTAGTCCTTTCCTATACACAGCTCTGTTCTCTCTCGCTAGCACAACTGAAAAAAACCAATTCATTATTAAAAACTCAAATCCAAATAGAAGAGACAATAGTGTGAAGGACCTGCTGTCTTCCTCACTCAGACTCAGTAATTATCGACACATGACCCATCTCTTCTTCTCTCTGAGCCCACCCACTCCTTGGTGACAATTTTAAGGACCAAATGGAGAAAAGCCTGTTGGTTTATTACAAAGAATCGAGTGTTCCGGGGACCACTGTTTGGCTGACCAATCACCTATTCCTAATTCCACCCCCATCTTCCACAACAGGCTTTCCAGCCTCCCCTCCAGCTGGGGGCAGTCAGATGATCCAGCAATGGCCAGTGAGACGTACATGAAAGCCAGCTTTGAAGCTGCTTTTTAAAGTTTCATTGCAGGATGATACACGTGCACACACGTGTATACACACCTGCACGTGTATTAGCCAGAGGAAGCAGCTTCATCAATATGAACGACTTTTTTTTTTTTTTTTTTTTAAGATTTTAAGTAATCTCTACACCCAGCCTGGGGCTCAAACTTAGAACCCCCGAGATCAAGAGTCGCACGCTCTACCGACTGAGCCAGCAAGACGCCCCGCTGCAGGTGGCGTTTAAAGAGGTTCTATGGAGATGAAGAGGGAGGCAGCTGAAGTCAAGGCAAATGAAACTATTTTAACTGTGAAAGTCTGGGAACACTGAAGCAAGGATGCATGAAGCTGGGAGGAAGGGCGTCTGTAACAAGAATGGTCTAAGTAGCTGCGCATTCCTTGACCAACTGCCAGATTCTGCCCCAAGGGGCTAGGCTTGAGGGGCTTTCTGTTTTACTGGCTGCTTAGAGTTTATTTTCCACTGGGTGCAAGGCACACGGTTCCAGGACGTCAGGAAGGCTTGCGTGTGGCTTGGATAGTAAAGAGTGGGGTTTTCTCAACTTCTTTTTTGGTGTTTGGCTATACAAGAACCCCACTACTTCTGCTTGCAGCAGCCTGCCTAGTCTATGGGGAGGGGACAGTGGGGCCCTGATGAGCCTGGTGCCTCCCGAAGCCTGGTGGCCAGTGGTGGCCATGCAGGACCAGGGCCCGGTGCAGGCTTTGCCAGGCTGGCCACCAGGTTGCTTCCCGGGGTGGGGTTGGGGGGGGGGCTTTCCAAAAGATGCGTGTATATGTAAAAAGTCACTGAGTGGAGATCAGATGTGTGCAGCAAACCCGCCTGGAAAAGGCCCACTAAGCTGAGACCGCAGAAAGGATCCCAGCTTTGTGCAGCTGTAAATTTAATCTAATGCAGGGCCCAGCACAGAAGCCTGTTGTGAGGGCTGGGTCGTGAGCAGAAACTGAAGGGTAAATGCGCTACGGCGCTCCCTGACTCGTCTGACTTCTCTCTCCACACCTTGGAGCAAAGCAAGAATAGCACACCCGCCTGTGCCAAGAACCCAGTGTGCTCTTGCGGCTACTGTCCCCATCTCCAAAGCCTTTGAAGGCGTGAAGATTTGCTACAGAAGAGAAACCCCAACTTGGGATGGGCTCAGTACCATTTATTCAGTAGGATTCTGGATCGTTTCTCAATCCAGACGAGGCGCCGGCTCACGCTGAGACATCACGGCTTCATCATGGCTGAGATGAAGAACCGTGGGAGGGAGTGCGGGCTGGAGGCCCTCAGGACCCGGAAGGCAAGCTGCAGTGAACAGAGGATGATGCCCAGAGGGTGCCACGCTGTCTCAGCTGTGGCTTCTACGGGTCTGGATGTCCTCGTCCTAACCACAGCGCTGCCTTGTCTTACCTTAAAGGACTTTCCTGTTACTCCTGTATCCCTGTGTAGGATCATAACCGAGGCCTCACAGCGACCTGTTCTGATGCTGGCCCGAAGGGCTCTCCTACCACTTTTACAATCCTTTATCAGAGTGGATGTGAACAGACAATGTGTTCTAATGTAGCCAGTAAACTACCTTTCTGAGTAATAAGGTCCATGATCCCATAACCATGTAGTGTTGAGGATCAGGCCTTGGTTGCCATGAGCTTCCGACTATGTATTCGAGGACTGGATGGGGGACCCCAGGTGTGTCATTAGCTCATCTCAACCCTACAAAGTAGTGGTGTTCCTCGTACCATTTACAGACCAGAAAACAGAGGCTCCGAAAGCCCAGCTGTGGTCAAGGTCACACAGCTGGTACATGTCCAGGCAGGGACTGGCTCCCAGTCTTCGGAATGCTACCTGACCCTAAACCTGTCCATGTTACTCAGGACACCCAGACACACACACCCCAAAAGCAAACTGTGGGATTTACTGCTTTATTACTATGAAGTTTGGAATTTAAATTTTCCTAAGGAGTATAAAAAAAGAGTCTTTCAGAGTTTTCTTTGACAGAAAGAATTACTGAGGTGGGAGCACATCTTAAACTGACTTGAACTCTGGGAAGAGGAGAAAGGCTGAAGGGAAAAAAAATCCCTAATTCAGCAATAATACATGCTTACTTTCAGCCTGACCTTGTACCAGTTAAGTAGGAATCCCGTTCAGCAGGGAGAAGAGAGCAGGAGAGAAGCAGCAGCAGAACAAGAACCAAACTGCAGGGACTTGGCATTCCACCCACCCTCGGGAGCCTCCGTCCCCCGGTCTCGGGTACAAGGCCGACTCCAGAACAGGCCCCAGAAATTCAGCCCCGGGCTGGTTGTGCTCTTCCTTGGGGCCAGCTCGGGCAGGCCAGGATGTGCGGGCCTGGCCGGTGGCCTTCGCAGCAGAATAAAGGGAAGGCCAGTGGTGTCATCTTCACCAGCCTCTTGTAGGACCAACTTTTATTTTTATTTTTTTCAAGGACAAACTTTTAAAAGTAAAATGGATGAAACCATGTAAGGTCAAGAAACAAAGACAGAAATTCAACGTGGAAAAAAGACCTTGCTGGGAAACAGCTGATGAGAAACACCAGAAATATTTCACAGATGCACCAGAAGCTCACATTGTCAACAGGATTAAGCTGCTACTGATTTCCCGCCATGACATCAGGGTTTCATTTTGCTCAGCCTGAGATCTCGCTCGAGTTCAAACTGCCTGTGGTCCACTCGGTCTAGAAAAGCCTTCCGTTCAATGTACCTAGAAGATAATATAAAATGTTTGTCAGCAGACTCCTGTAGGAGAAAAACGTCTCCCCTGCACTGTCCCGCCCCCCGGGTGTGAACACCACCCCCCCAGGTGTCCACTTGACCCAGTGGGATCCCTGGGTTACAGCAAATACACACAGATTACCACAGCTGGTACCCAGAGTTATCACCCACGACTCGCCCAGTAACATCCAAACCACTCACGCTTGGTCTAAACAAGATGCTTCTGGCTCAGAGGTCACTGCAAGTAAAATGGAAAAGAGAAAGCAACCACCTATCCGGGTTTGGTGGCAGGAAAATGCCTTGTTTTGTAACAAGGTTTTAGGGACAGAAAGTCAAGCACGGGTTCAGTGGGGGGATCTGTTACACATCAGCCGGGCCACATTGGTCAAGCACTCAACATCTCAGAGCCTTTTTTTTTTTTTTTTAAGATTTTATTTATTTATTTGACAGACAGAAAGAGACAGGAGAGAGGGAACACAAGCAGGGGGAGTGGGAGAGGGAGAAGCAGGCTTCCCGCTGAGCAGGGAGCCCGATGTGGGGCGTGATCCCAGGACCCTGGGATCATGACCTGAGTCGAAGGCAGACGCTTAACGACTGAGCCACCCAGGCGCCCTGAGCCTCATTTTTCTCAAGAGCAAAATAGTGATGCCGTATTTCCTGGTCTCAGTGGTGGGCGGAGACGGTGAGGGAGAGAAAGGTATGCATCCTGCATATCTATGGTATATGAAACTGAGAAAAGGTGCATCTGAAAATGGAAGAAACAGGGTCTTTTTTTTTTTTAAGATTTTATTTCCCGGGCGCCTGGGTGGCTCAGTTGGTTAAGCAACTGCCTTCGGCTCAGGTCATGATCCTGGAGTCCCGGGATCGAGTCCCACATTGGGCTCCCTGCTCGGCAGGGAGTCTGCTTCTCCTTCTGACCCTCTTCCCTCTTGTGCTCTCTATCTCTCATTCTCTCTCTCTCAAATAAATAAATAAAATCTTAAAAAAAAAAAAGATTTTATTTCCTTATTTGAGAGAGAGCACGAGAGCACGTGAGAGCATGAGCAGGGGGAGAAGCAGATTCCCTGCTGAGCAGGGAGCCCGATGCTGGGCTCAATCCCAGGACTCCAGGATCATGACCTGAGCAGGAGGCAGACACTTAACCGACTGAGCCACCTGGGCGCCCGAAACAGTCTTTGTAGAAACTACTTTCTCGGGGTGCCGTGAAGCTCAAGTGGGCACACAGAGTGGCTCACTTTAAAGGGATTTCACTGCCTTGGGCGCCCTCCTTCTTTCCCCCGCTCCTCTCCGGTGTCCTCTGCCCACTTGGGGCCAGAAGAGGCCTCCCTGAAGTTTCTCTAAGGGCATGAGAGCAAGAACAGCCACCCACAGTACACCTACGGGGCCCCTTAAAAGGTCGGTGCTGCTCGGCGGCCTAATGGGGGGCCAGGTTCAGCAGATGCGGCTTCCCCAGGCCCTCCCAGGCGGAATGGGAAGGAGGCGCAGGGCAGAAGCGGGAGGGGAAGGAGTGGCTAGCAGCTTAATGAGACAGGGCTGCATTTTAATGCACCTTCTTGCCCTAAAGCAGGCCGCATCTCACCCGGGGGAGGGGATCTCTGCTGCTAATTCATCTACTGAGAGAGCAAAACGGTCACTGAAAATAGACATAATTGAATCTCTGCACTAATTTTTCTTGCGTTGCACTGTGTAAAATGTGCATCTGTCATTACAAGGTCATTATGTTAGCAGGCTCAGGAGCCCGTATGCCTTCACTGAGTCCGGGGCCTGCTTGCCGGCCTCACGCTGTGGCCCCTAGCCCCATGCCTTCCTGCAGAGGTGGAGGTGGCTCGGAGTTCAAACCCTGACTGCCACCACCTAGCTGTGTGATTCTGGATACACCACATAACTTTGCCAATTCTGTTTCCTCATCTGCCAAGAGAAGAAAGAAAAATGGATCATCATCCCTACTCTGGAGGGCGGCAGGGTGGACTGAACGAAACTGTCCAAAAGTGCCTAGCAGAGCAGGCGCTCAAGAAAATAACAGCTAATGCTGTCACCCTCATCTGGGGAGGCCCAAGGACAACATATCCAAGAGGGGAGCGCAGTCAGGTCTCTTGATGGGTATTATCGGCGACTAGCTCAGGGATCAGGAGCTAAGCTGCTGCGTCTACACTGCCGACCAGAGGCCAGAATGGCTGGAAACGAACAGGTGGGCCTGCTCCTAGGTTTGACACAAGCCCATCGGGGCCAGGCCATCAGATTTAGCGGGTGAAACACAGGATGCCCCCCGGCTAAATGTGAATTTCAGATTCCCTGGCAGACAGGAAAGCCACAGACACCGTGGACCCCCTTCTGATAAAGAGAGAAGACAAGGTGGACTACGGTGGGGAAGCAGACATGTGACGGAACACACTCGCCTTCCACCTATCGCCAAGGGGCCTGTGATTCTCCAGAGGGGACTGCTAACCAAAATTGACCAAAGGGCTCTGCCACACTACGACCATCATTCTCCCCCACCTTAGTTTTCACCAGCCCTGGGTGAAGGCTGAGATGGGCAGCAGTATTTTGATAGCCCGAAATGACCCTTGGAAGTTCAGCAGGAAAAAAAGGGTGCATCTTGGCTAGAGAGGAATTTAGGACGTGTTTCAAGAGAGCCATTACCCAATGCTCTCTGTCGGAGAGTGCCTGGAGGGAAGGAAGAGGAAGTACGTGGCTTTGAGTAGTTGTGGTCTTTCTTCTCGATTTTCCTCTAAAGAGGAAGTGATACTTAAATTAGGATGCTCACGAAGCATGAAAGATGGCCTTGCAGGCTCCTGGAAGCAGTGCTAGGTCCAGCTGCATTTTAATGCACCTTCTTGCCCTAAAGCGGGCCTCGTCTACCTCCATGACCCCCAGGAGTCACGTTTTCAGCACCAGCACAACCTGGTGAGACTCTCAAGAGTGAAGCCAGGCTGGGTACTACCCAGGCAGGTGCAGGCAGAGCTCGGGTTAAGGGGAGGAGGATTCAGGCAGCCAAGAGGTGCGTATGTGCAGAATGCAACTGAATTCTGGAGGGCAACCCAGACAAAGGCCGTCAAGGTGGGCCTGGCGACTTCATTTCCCCATTCACAGCCATGTGTAGCTGCTAACAGGATCCAGCCAAGAGCTGGCCAGGAACAAAACTTCTATTGGACACGGACCACTCCCCTCCCTGAAAGACAGGAAAGGTGCCGAGGATGAGATGGGCTCTGATATTTACTATTTGTTTCACTTTGGACAAGATACTTAATTTCCGTGCCTTAGTTTTCTTCTCTGTGAAACAGGAATAAAAATTATAGCAGCCCTCTGACAATGCGGTGATCCTGTGAGAAGTGCTCTGTAAACAATAAAACAAAGAACAGCTGAGCATTGAGGGGTTCTTGCTTCCCATTTCTGACCCAACTGTATCACTACAAAGCCTCAGACCCCGGGACAGCTGCAACAGGGGCCGAGACCAAATGCTCCGGGAGGAGCAAGGGTTTGTGGGGAAGGCCGCCTCCTCCGAGGTGGCCCAGGTAGCTGGCCTATTTAAAGCGAGCTCCAGAGAGTTTTCAGGCACCTTAAGTGGGTTACAGCCCCGGACACAACCACCAGCTGACAAGTGCAATGGTGCCTTTCTGGCCTGTGCCCAGCACTCCTGGGGACCCAGCCCGATTGGGCCCAGTCCCCGGGGAAGCTGGGGGTATGTGTGGGTGGGGGGGTCATCCCTTCCTGCTACTAGTGCTCTATGTGGCCCATTTACCCTCAAGGAAGCGGCTCTTTACTGTCATTAATAAAACACGCTAATAGCACCAAAACCTAAGGGACTTTCTAGCTTTTCCTTTCAGAACCAGGTTAGATACAACAGGTTCTGGCACCTTTTTGATCTTTCGACCCAAATTACTCTTCTGGTACCAAATGTTTGTGATCCAGGCCAACAAGGAGGGAGGGAAAGATGGAAGAACAGAGGAAAAGGGTAGAAAATGCTTCTAGGAGGTATGTTGGTACCTACTCCACAGGCAAATGAAGGATGCAAATGAAGGATGGCCATCCACCCAAAAAGTCAGAGGTCTTTGAGGCTGGGAGGGCCCAACAGGGGCACCCATCCTGGCCACAGCCCACGAGAGGCTGCCTGCCCCCTGGTCGGGGAAAGCGCAAAGGGAGGTGTGGGTACATGTGACGCCGGTACATGACTGAGGGCATTTCCAGCTGCGTTACTACTCTGTCCCCAGCGTCCAGTCGCCCAAGCAAGCACGCAGTGCCGCACAAACGCGACCGGGAACGCGGGTCAGCTCAGTGCCCAGCACCAGGAGGCAGTGGGCCATGAAGGCCGTCTCAAGATAAAGCCCTGTGATGGATTTAGTAAGGTAGGCCCTCTTCTGCCCGAGAGAAGCAAGCCGCCCAGTGTCACACAAGCCCGCGTCCCCCTCACCCCGTGGAAGAGTGTGCAACTTGTAAACTGCTTGAGGCCCAAAGTAGAAGAATGGTGATTTGAATGAAGCTTCTCCCCTGCTTTCCTCCCATCTCACCAGGTTTTGCTGGTGCTGAAAGCGTGACTCCTGGGGGTCATGGAGGTAGACTGTTTGGAGAAAAAATTATTTTCTCCGGGCTCTCTTGCACGTCTCTCCACATCACAAGCACACCTGCTTTCCAATCATGGTGCTCCCTGACCTTCGATTTGATTGCCAGTAGCAGCCAAGCCTGGGCCTGCAGTCCGCTCAGGCACGGTGCCCTCAGCCCTTCCCCAGGCCTGTTGGCCTCCGCCTCGGCTGACAGTGCCCGCTGCCGGGGAAGCCGTGTGCTCGGGGACGGGGCTGGAGGGAGCAGTGCGAAACGCTGCGCTGACCCAGGAGCCTGGGGCTCAGAGCGAGAGTTGCGACCCTTTGCTGTGCCGATGACTGACCATCTTGGAGACAGGTGTTTTAACCAACTCTGCTGCCTAGGCATCAGAGTCCATCATTCTGATGGACCTGATGTCATGCTCTTCTTTTCTGGGGGGCTGATTCTAGTCCTACTAGGTTCCAACACAAAGTCATTACTGTCTGGTGGCTAGTGGGTCAGGCATTTGGACAGTGAGGTAGCTCTGCACCTGCTCTGGGCTGGGTCCTCTTCTAGGTGCTGGTGACAGGTGGTGAACCTGCCCCTTGTTGTTGGAGGCTCACCGTGTATGGAAGAGAACACGATGACACACTCCAACAAAGTGCTATGACTGATGGTTCCTCGGGTGGGGTTACTCTAGAGAGGGGCATCTGAGTCGAACCCTGAGTGACAAGAGCAAGTCATCATGGAGGAGGACCTGGAGGAGCCCTACAGAGGCTAGGCCATCATGCGCGGGGGAGAAGGGGGTACGAGGTGGGCAGGAGACAGCTCAGGAAGAGCCTAGAATGCCAGTAAGGAGCTGAACACTGACTGCAAGTGCTCCTGGGGGGGTCTTCCAGAAGGGAACAGAGGAAAAATAGTTTGTATTAAAAAAATCCTTTTAGCTACTGTAGGGGAGAACGGAGGGAAGGGGACAGACAGATCAAAGCAGGGAGTACGACAGGTGTACTGGAGGGGTGGCAGTGGGGCTGGACAGAGGGCATGGAATGAAGTATTTTATGACAGAACTGTCTACTGGGCTTTTGCATGTGAACTGAAAGAGAAAATCAAGGATAACTCCTAGGTTTTTCTTTTAACAGTTGGGTGGATGGTGATGGTGTCATTTTCTGAGAAGTCTGAGGAAGAAGACTTTATGGAAAGAAAGGCAAGTATTTGATTTTGCATGTTAAGTTTGATGTGTGTCTAGGACATGCAAATGAAGGTGTCAACCCAACAGCTGATTTGGGAGTCTGAAGCTCAGTGGAATGGTCGGGCAAGGGAGAGCTTTTCTGGGAGTCATCAGCAGAATGTGGTACCTAAGCTGTGGAACTGGAACTAGTGAGCTCTCCTGGGCGGGGTTGGTCTGCAGGCAATGGGAGGACAGACAGCTGCCCAGAGCTCAGTCCTGGGACTTTCCAAGTTTAAAAGCTGGGGAAAGGAAGGACTAGCCAGGGAGGCCGGGAGGACATACCCCCACGCTGTATCTACCACCTTTGTGGAAAGTATTCCTGAAGGGTTGGCAGGAAGACACCAGGAGGGAATCTAAAGGAATCAGGCACCCAGCTTTCCGTTTGCAGTAATGCCCCTGACAGTGTGGTCAGTAACGGCAGATAGAAGAGAGAAGAGTGAGCATAGGACTCACTATATTTACAAACACACCAGATATCTCCTCTACCTAATTCTCATAAACGTGAGAGGTATATATACTACAGAGTTTCTACTTTATAGATGAAGACGTGGGCTATAACACATGGCAGGTTGGTAGCAGGATTTAAATTCAACTTCAATTCAGTTTTATTTTTTAAAGATTAATTTGAAAGAGAGAGAGAGAATGCGCTCTGTGCACTCGCACACAATTGAGTGGGGGTGGGGAGGGGCAGAGGGAGAGAGAATCTCTAGCAGACTCCCCACTGAGTGTGGAGCCTGACCTGGGGCTCGATCTCACAATCCTGAGATCATGACCTGAGCTGAAATCAAGAGGAGGACATCTAACCAACTGCACCACCTGGGCACCCCAGTTTCAATTCAGTTTTGTCATAAAATGTAACACACAAGATTAAAGTGAATAAAACGGGCAAGGCAAACGCCCTGTCGTAAAGCAAGTGCTCACGTGGCCATGGCCAGATGAAGAAGTGGAAGGCTGGCAGCCCGGAGGAGGCCCCTGCATAACTCTCCTTCCAACGTCAGCCTGGCCAGGTGCGAGCTTGCCTGCCTTTGAAGTTTCCATGCCCTCAACATTTTGGTCTAGTTGTGCCTAATTTTGAACTTGACATAAATAGACTTATACCGTGAATTCTTCTGTGACTTGCTTCTTTCACAAAATAACTCAACAGATGCACTGCTTTTGCCCATCTTTGACCTTTATGTAAATGGGATCATACTGTGTGAACTTCTTGGTGTTACTATGTTATTGAAATTTACCCATGTTCATTCCCAAAATGGTGTCACTTAGGTTAAAGCCCCAAGTCAGTCAACCCAGACTTAATACCCAACCTCACTGCAGTTTCAACCCTCTAGGAATGTAACCTTTAACCGGTCAGTCAGGAATTCTCCGGTCAGCACCAATAAGGTTGTATGTCACATGGGCCTTCTTCATCCTCCAAAGGAAGAGGAGGTAATCCACCTACTAAAACCCTTTTGTCCCCAGACGGAGGTGACCTCACCTGAAATAATCCTTCTATTTATGACTTCCTTGTCCTGCCTTTAAAAACCTTTCCCTTTCTGTAGCCCTCTGGAGCTTCCCTCTACTTGGTAGACGGGATGCTGCCTGATTCATGAACCATTTAATACGATCTCCACACTTTGCCTGTTGCATTACTGGTAGATACTTGAGTTGTTTCCAGTTTGGGGATATTATGAAAACACTATCATTGAAATCCTCACACCTGTCTTTGGGGAACGCACAACGGAATTTCTGCTGGGAACACAGCTGGGGTGGGACTGCTGAGTCGCAGGGAGTAAGTGCAGCCTGGTGGTCAAGGCCAAGGGGGACATCCGAGCGTGAGCTGTCATATCTCCCAGATGCACTGTTTCCATCATCATCAGGCAACCGTCTCTTCGTTTCTGGTCATGCTTTTTTTGTCTCCAAGTCTGTTTTGTCTACTATCAGCTTTCTTCTGGTTCGTGGCTGCATGGCTTATCCTGTCACCCATCTTTTTTATTGTCACCAATTCTGCATCCCACTGTTTTGACGTGTGTCTTTTAACCGGTATATAGTTGTTTTTTGTTTTCTAATTCAATATGTCAATCTCTGTCCCTTCACTGGAGCGTTTAGTTTATTGACATTCAGTGAAAG
This sequence comes from Callorhinus ursinus, assembly GCF_003265705.2. Classification (NCBI taxonomy): domain Eukaryota; kingdom Metazoa; phylum Chordata; class Mammalia; order Carnivora; family Otariidae; genus Callorhinus; species Callorhinus ursinus. The sequence continues at coordinate 125,753 of NW_027397108.1, forward strand.
TTCTGGTAAATTTTCTGCAAAGAATGTAGACAACGGATGTATCAGATACAGATTTTAGAACAGATCTGGTCCTGTGCCTGCAGTTTCTCCAGGTACCTCGTCTCCTTATGTGCATATTTTAAGATGGCAAACTTGCCTTTAAAATAACTGGACAAAAATAACCCAATATTGACCAATCTGCTTCAAATTCTATCCAATCTTTACAAGCGGAAAGATGTGTTAGCATTTACTGAACTGGAGTTACTATCAAAACATAAAAAGCATGACATAAGCTTTTATCTCAATCCAATCTTATTTTAATCAGGACTGCATAACAGGAATATTTTTACCATCATTTATGACTTGAATTCTTGTATAAGAGATCAATTTAAATTTGGTACTTGTGAAAAGGTCTTATAAATATATATATGGCAGAGATCAATCAATACTCATAGGGAGCTCTTCTGAGATGTTATCAAATATGACTTTCCCCCCCTTCTGGGTTTCAGCAAAGATCACTTTTACTCCAGGGGGATGCCTCTTGGGATTCTCCACATAGTCCCTCAGAGTAGCCCCTCCCGGTGATGCCTTTGTTGTTGCTGGCATCTGTGTAAGAGAATTTGGGGCCTGACCTGCCTCTGCCCAAACAGACCTTACAGGTTTGGTTCTTGTGCTTCTGTCAACACTGTGGCACTGGGCACACTTCTCTGGAGAAATCTTCTTGCCCTTCTTGACATTCCTGGTTTTGAACTTGGCTCTCCAATTACGTATGTGTTGGAAAGGCTCAGCCAGCAGCTGGTTGTCTTGCTCTCATCTCTAGAATTTTGATGCTACGGTCTAGTGATTCTCCACCCTGGCTGTGCATCAGAAGCACCTGAGGAGTGAGTTAAAGATACAAGTCTCTGTGACTCTCGATTCAGTGGCCCTGTATAGTAGTGGCCTTGTCATCCCAACTCTGAAACCACCCCTACAAGACGATTCTCATGCTAAGCCAAGGTAAGAATCCGAGCTACAGCGTGTTCCCTGGACTAGACTAGGGGTTGGGCCCCTTTAATCTGCCTGCAAGAGTTAGGAAAGGCAAGTGAGTGGAGGTGTGGGGACGGGCACTAGAGAGGGAAGGTGAGAAGAGCCAGAGGCAGAGCAAAGAAGTCATCAGATTTGCCCTGGAAAAACACAATCAGATCGGTGGAATCATCGGGGGGGGGGGGGGGAGGAGTCTCAGAGAAGTGGGGAAAGCAGGGCGCTTAAAAGCTGCACGCCTATTAGTGGTTCCCGAACCCAGTTACGTGATTTTCCATTGCCTGAGAAGTCCTCATTGGGCAGATGGCCTTTTAATCTTGTTTTCTCTTCCAGTCTACATTTTATTAGCTCTGCCTTATCTTCAACAGCACCACTCCCTACTTTTATAAGACCTCTATTAACTTGAGCAGAAGAAACAGTGTCCGCCCCACATAATCAATACCCAGAGGACCAATAGAGTGTCGCACACACTGGCAGATCCCCTGCTGCCTTGGATCACCAGGCAAACGTGGAGAAGAGGAATGAGCTGTGAGCAACGAGAGCGGAGTCAAAGGTGGGGAGGTCTGGGGCAAACGTCAAAGACCTTCTCTAGGTAACAGCGTCTCCTGTCTGGGCTTTATCCTGGGCCTTCCTCAGAGGACTCTGGCACTCCCACCTCGGTCCTGCAGCATTCCATCTTTGACAGAAGACTGATTCAGAAGTCTGATGGCTAACCAAGCTCATAAAGTCATTTAACAAAAAATTTTTTAAACATACTGATCAGCTTCTAGGTTAATTCAAATAATCTTGAAGCCCAATTTAGAAATGTGACCCAGAAAATCACCCCCTCACCTGTCTGTATTATAACTTAGCTTAGAAGCTGAATGACTACCACTTAATGCACACTTCTATGTGACAGGTGCTCTGCAAAGCACTTTATGTACTTCATGTGCATTATGTGTATGTGTCATACATGTGTTACACGCATTATCTTATGAGATCCTCACACTTACCCCCAGCGTGGTATCATTACCCCAATTCACAGGCAAAGGAGCTGAGTTTCAGAAATGCTCTGTGTGTTGCAGGGAGAGCCCTTCCTGGTGAAGGGCAGGGCGGGGAGGACCCAGACTGTCTGACAGCCACACGGCACTTCTTTTCACCATTAGGGGCGGGGGGAGTGATGACCTTGAGCCATGGACCCTGTTAGCTTCTTAGCTCCTTCTGAGGTTCCGAAGTACTCACCAAACACTGCCTTTCTTGATATTCTTGACTACAGAGCCTATGGACATCCTCTTCATACACCAAAGTGAAGAGGAGGGGTGCAAGTGATAGCCAGGGTGCCGTGTGAGGGCCAGCATGTCATGTAGGTTGAAGCCCCAGGCCGGGCCACAATGACATGGACAAAAACAATCCACAATAAGACGACAACATCTAGGCACTCTGTTGGCTCTGCTCTGGAAGCACTGCGCTGGTCTGGCTTCTCAGAAGACCAAATAATTCCGATCAGGACAAGGCGGATACAGCGAGCCAGATCTGACCACGTGACGAAACGAGGTGACTTAAAGTTCCCGGGAGATGTCCGTTGTCATTCGGCGAGCTCGGCTTGGCAGACATGACTGGCCCCGCCCTGCCCACCCCCACCGCCCCCAGTGTTCTTCTCACCCAGAGGACCGGTTCCACATTAGAACAGAGCTTCACCGACAAACGGACAAAATTTGCTTCACCAGGAGAAGTGCCTGCTTATTTAAACTGGGTGGCCTGTCTACAATAAACTTTTTCAGATTTTTTAGAATTTTCAGAGGAACAGAATCTACTAGTTCTTACCCCTCCTTCCCTCGATTATGGATGGCTAGTTCTTCACCAATGCCCTCTTCCTCCTTGAAGCTCTCCCAGTCCAATTTGGACTTCTCTAGGGTGCTCATCTTCTGCTTCTTGGCTCCAATTTTCCCCAAAAGGCTGCTCATGCCACTTGATCTTTTTAACCTAGAGAAAGTGAAAAAAATGAAACATGTAGCATGTAAAAACTCTTGATTGATATTTTTTTTCTGACTGGCACGGGGCTCCCTAGATTAGGGCTATTTATCTTAATGGAAACCATTTTTGTATTTAGGGTTCCTCCTGTCTGCTGTGGAGAACACTAGGTAGACCAGAATTCGAATGCACTTTTCCTGCCTAACATCTCTGACTGCTCTAAGGACCTAGGAAAAGGAAATCCTAAAGCCCTCCGTATGCTCTGCAGGACAGGTCTCTGCTTGCAGGCAGGGAGAAGCACAGCATGATTCAGACACGGCTTTGGAATCACATGCCTACGTTCATATTCCAGCTCTAACTGTGTGACTTTAGGCTACTTAACCACATCTGCCCTGGCTTCCTATCATCTACCAAGTGAATAGGGACTCAAGAGGGCTCCAGTGTATCTTCTATGTCAAGTGCTTTATGATAGCACCTGGCACAGAGTAAAGGTGTAATAAATGTCAGCCACGCTGAGTCAGTCATCATTTGTGCCCTCAAACCCCAGGGAATGCTTGTAAGAGAAAGAGAAACAGATCCCAACACTGATGAGCAAGAAGTCACAGTTATCTTAAAAGGACTCTTAAGATCAGTTTCCTTTTCGACTCCTGTGAGTCAGAACCCTGGATTTTCCTAGGAGGTGGAGAACATTCCTCACCCTGAAAGGAGGGAATATACAGCCTGTGTTCTCCTTGCTGGTGACACGACTGTGGACTGTGGGAGAAACCCCACATGCCCAAGGTCAAGTCTTAGCAGGTCACATGTTTCCAGTCATTGTTAAACGCAGGACAAAAAATAAGGAAAACAGAATGCAGCTAGTTAGTAAGAAGGTGGTATTAGGGGAAAGAACTATGGAAGGGACATGGCCTTTGGTCTCTTTATGAAACTAAAATACGTCGTATACCACCATGCAGGAAACTGGAAGTTACTTCCTGTCTTCCTGGGAAATGTAAGAGAGTCAAACGTGTACAATTTCTGTGAGCTAAAATCACAAGGCCTCCTGATAACATCAACAGTAATACCTTTCACTTGCCTACAATGCTCATTCTCCAGGTGCTTTATTCACTATTTTCTCATCTTCCTCTCACAATGGCCTGTGAAGGAGGACCACCGAGTCTCCGAATAGGGGGAAGAGCCTTTAAGAGGATCTAGTGTCACACTAACCCTTCTGAAACCCAGCTCCCTGCAGCACAGGGCCAGTGAAGGATGCCCCATTCCTGCCCCAGAATGACCAGACAGGCCGGTGTCCGAACTGAACACAAGACTTTCAGGTTGAACCATGACCCTCCACACCCTTGTCTATTCATGTTGGTCGGGAGGATGTTAGCTTCACTGTTGCGGTCATTTCCCACCACATGCTGTTAGCTTAACATTGACTCAGAATAGGCTGGGCAGGCATCATCATCCTCATTTTGAGTTGGACAAATAAACAGAGTTCAGAGAGGTTAAATGACACAACAAAGGTCAAGCCAATAGAAAACGCAGAACCAGGCCAAAGCAAGGTCTTTCTGACTCCCAGTGTGGTGCCCTGTGCTGTCTCACGACTAAGCTGAGAACTTACTTGAGATATTTTCTCACAGCTATTTACCTTCCAGTTTGCTTAAGAATTTTCCACACAGCTTTGAGCTTTCAATTCCCATCTTCTAAAAATTCTTTTCTAGATAACTCACTTCCTACAACAATCTCTCATCAAAACATGCACACACGCACACATGCGTGCACGCACACATTCAGGCTGTATTTACCGGGAGCAGAGCATGAGTGAGGATACAGGGACTTAGCATGTGTCCCCAGTCCTCACCATTATATCCTCCAACCTGGGCAACTGCAGTCTCTTCACCGGCCCCCTGACTTCTGTTCTGTCCCACTCTCACCTGCTCCACCTTGGCATCTATTCAATATACTGTCATCAGGGTGAGTTTTCTAGAACAGAAAGCTTATCATGTCTTTCTACTTCAATGTCTCTTCCCCGACCCCTTATTGCTCTTACAGGAAGACACGCTCCTTACCTTGAAAGGTCTTCCTGCTCTCCCCTCACCACATCTACCCTTGCCATCTAAGCTCCAACCATACGGTCCTGAACCTACAGTTCAGCTCCCATTCATCTGGTCTTGTCTCAGCTTAGAGACCCTGCCCAATCTCTGGATGAGATGCCTCCTGGTGGTGTTTCTAGCGCACCCAGTCCTTCTCCCATTACGGCACTGATCCTTCCCATAGCAGACGCTCGAGGACTCTTGATTCCAGCTGCCACCATACTGGTCAGGTCTCAGCAAGCTCAGAGTCAGTGACGACAACATCCACCAAAAGCACACACCTCGAGGCTTTCCTCTGCTGCCTGCAGGGGCTCCTCTGACCCTGCCTATGTGTCAGAAGCACTGCCTGGCCGTATGATGGGAGTTCATGCCATTGGGGCCACCCTCATGGAGGACAGGGGCTGTGGCCACATGGCCCAGCCTCCTGTCCTCACACAGGCAATTCTAGGAGGTCCTCTGAATGTTTCTCAGAAGTTCTGGTGGCAAGGAGCCCTTGCAGTCCTGGAAACACACTCTTATACTGCCTTTCCCTCCTTCCCCATCTCATTCCCTCTACCTCCTCACTCCTACTTCCCGAGGACGGTTTCCCAATGACTGACCTACGCTAACAGACTTATCCAAGGTTCTGCTTTGAAGGGAATCTAACAAAGATGCTTAGGAGCAACACTATTTTCCTGTGTGTGCTCTATCTCTCTGAGGGTACTTAAGCTCTGGGTCCCCAAATCTCTCTACATCACATGGACTGAGTTCTACAAACAGTAGGAACTCAATAAAGGTCACCTGGATCACAGAAACAAGGAGAGGGAGAGAATCAGATCTCTGCAGTTTAAATGAAGGGTGTTCAGAACACTTTTAAATTGGGGGATCCTAAGGGGTGTAATTTCCATTTGCATTCATTCACCAATCAGCTCTTTATTGAATTTCTGCTTTTACCTGGGCAGCCCCCTACGCTCTATACACCATCTCTCACTCTCAGCCTCTAGGTCTGACGGTATTCCCGAATTATACCATCTTTCTGACAAATCACTTTGAGAAGCCTAAGAAAATGATCTTTTGCTGCAGAGCAGTGAAGAGAGTTCCAGAACGGTAAAAAGCCATAATCGCCCTTCGCCTTGTCCACGCTAATGAGCAGCAAGTTGTCACCAGTGCTCAGATGCTTTAAGGAAAAGCTTCCAGGTCTGCCTTCATTGGATCATGAACATGGTTTGTGATTTCACAATCTGACAGTCTCAAAAGCAAAATTACCTGTCTTGTATTTGAGGCTAAATCAAAGTGAATGACACATTTACAGCAGCAGCCAAAACACGCAGAGGCTCATCATGACGGAGAGCCCTTTCTTCCTGGAACCTGGCAGGTGGGGTCCCTGAGGGCTTTCGAGAGCTCACACTCACCACCCCCTTCACACGGGGCTTCCATGGCACAAGCCTGGCATCACGCCACCACAGCTTTCTGCAGAGCACATTTACCGTGACCTTGGCCCTGTCTCTGCCGCGAAGGTTCATCAATCAGGCAGGCAGGAAAGCCTCGGCTTCTGGGCAAGGGTAGCTGGCCCTTTGCTGGGACAGAGTACTTCCGAGAGCGCCGCCGCGGTGCCGAGAGCGGCCAGCAAGGACGGAGTCCATCAGCACCGGCCTCCCACAGGCCTTCGGCAGCTGTGAAAAGGGGGAGGTCAGAATTCCCGTGGAGACCGCCCTGCTCTCAGCAGGAACTGGTGCACTTTCAGGTACCACATCAACATAACCACAGATTTCTCTATCTTCTGGATCCTAAGCCATAAGGGCAAGGTACTACCAGAGAGTTGGCTTTGACAGACCACCCCGTCCCCCTAGCCACGGATTTTCTGGCCTTGGGTCTAAAGTGTGGTGAGCTGTGTCACAGAAGACCACAGTATTTCATTCAGGAGACTCTTCATCCACCTGTTGCAAGGCAAAGTCCAAAGAAATGCACCATTCACTTGCCCATTGGCAGTTACACCCACAACGTTATACTCAGACATGTCCAGCACGTTGTTGCCTACAGGTTTCCAATATAACAATGGCATTTCAACCACCTCTTCCTGAATGTTGCAGTCCTCGACTGACTTAACTACTGTAAGTTCGATGTAAAGACTAAGCCTGTCCAAGTGGCATGGGCTCTGCTCGCCTCTGCTCTAAGCAGCAGGTTTTTAGGCCATAAGACAGCATGGCTGAGGGCAGTGGGCTCCTACCAAGCCTTTCTTTCTTTTTTTGTTAAGATTTTATTTATTTGAGAGAGAACAAGCAGGGGGAAGGACAGAGGGCGAAGCAGACTTCCTGCTGAGCAGGAAGCCCGATGCGGGGCTCGATCCTAGGGATCCTCGAGATCATGACCTGAGCCAAAGGCAGCTGCTTACTGACTAAGCCATTCAGGTGCCCCAAGCCTTTCTTTCTTACACATTCTGTCTAGTCATCCCTCAATAAGCAATTACCTTCAATCTCCTTTCCACGGCACGCAGCCCAATGTCCTGTGCTGACACTAGACACCAATGAAGACCTCACACGCAAAGATTCAGAAACTCAGAAAAAGTAAAGGGGACAAAAAGGCAAAATGAAAGTCATCTTTTTCCTTTCTGAATTCAAAGTTTACGATAATTTGCTAAAACTTCTTCTGCCTCTCTTTAGCACCAGAAATATAAGTTTAACAAAATTCACTGCAGCTAAATAAATGATAAACTCTATCCTGTAGAGTCTGTCAGAAGGTATTATAATAAGTTGTTTTCTTTGTTCCAGCCCCGTAAGCATGGACTCAGATCCACCCAACCAATTTGTTTTGTAGCCACCATCAAGACACTCTGGAGCCTGCTGTTTATTTACCAGAGGTGCTGGAAAGGAGCCGGGAAAAGAACTTAAGTGGAAATAGAGAGGAGGACAGGACGCCACAATTGGCTGTGAAGGAAATGTGGGCACATCCTTCCCCGCGATCTTTTAAAAATTGGCCCCAGGCACCCAGCCGGCCCACAGAATAGAATTTTAGGTTTCGGAGTGAATTTAGAGTCAGTCATTCATTGTATTCCTCCAACAGATTACTGAGAAATTACTGTATCCCAGACACTGTGCTTGGAACTGGGGACACACACAAACATAATGTATAATCTCTGGCTTCAGGGAGACAATGTAAGAGAGGAGATCCTCATACATGCAAACTGTAACTGTAGACTGTGAGGCCACAAAAGAGGAACCATCTGAGAGGCTGTTTAATTCAACCTCCTTATTTTACAGCTGAGTTAACTAAGATCCAAGAAGGTTAAGAAACCTGCCCAAGTTTCCAAGAGGAGACGTGGGACTAGTACTCAGTGCTTTTGACCTCCAGTCTGTCTTTTCCACTGGAGTTGGGGATCGCTTCCGTACTTCAACTTCTATCATTGCTAATTTGGGAGGGGGGCATTCTTACTTTCCCTGTTGTCCTGCTCCCTGTACACAGAGCCCATGGCTTACTCATTCTTGCCTCACAGTGTGGTACAAAGCCTCGCTATGCTGCATGTTTAAAGAACTAAATCGCCATGATTTGACAATGGGCTTATCCAAATGATTTTTTTCTCATAACAGAAAGAGGCAACACTGCACTTGAACCGACAGGCCAGAAAAGGTAGCTGCAAAAGTAGACCAGCAAGGATAGAGTCAACACATGTACAAGGAAGCACTACTGACCTTTACTTAGAACTTGAACACACAGAGCCCGGCTCCACTAGGCCTTCCGTCTCGTAACTTGCATAACCACTAAAATGCAAATTATTTGGAACAAAGATTCTTTGGCACAGATATGCAGTTTCCTTAGTATTTGTCATCTGTTTACAAGGCAGGAGTGGATTTTTTTTGTAGCTCACACATGGACTACTTTCCAGAGCCATACAAGGGTCTGGAATTGGCATGGTACTCCCTGAGAAATGGAAAGATATTTTACGTTGATAATTCTTCAGTGAGAGTTGTCTGCTTGGAACCACTGTTCTCTTTCAGACCTTCTTTGGATTTAGCTGAAATCTGTAAGAATGAAAAGTAAAGCCCTAATCCCTGGCCCAGTTTTACCCCTCACCTGTACAAATCTCTAAGCAGTCTCCCCAAAGCCCAAGACCAGACCACTCAGGGAAATGGCCTGGAAGCCAGCAGGGAGAGTTTAAATCGCATTTACTTCCCAACATTGTGCTAGCAGTATTCTATGGGACACTGGGCTCAGGAAAATAGAAAATCAGAAGTCAGACAAGAAGTTTCAATGATCTTAAACATTTTGTGGCTGAAAAATTGTCAGTACTCTTGAATCTATTATTAACATTGATAAAGTGCCAGCCCCCCCCCCAAGTGGCATCTCTCAGCAAAAGGTGACATAAAGGCCAGCAAATGGTAGCAGCTTCAGTGTTTATACAAATAGCAAGAGAGATCTGCCACTCAATTCTGTTGCTCTTCCACCAGTCCAAGAATGAAGTACACTTAGGTCTGTCTGGTATTTTTTTTTTTTTAAGATTTTATTTATTTATTTATTTAGTGAGTAAGGGAAGGGGCAGAGAGAGAGGGAGAGAGAGAATTTTTTTAATTATGTTAATCACCATACATTACATTAGTTTTTGATGTAGTGTTCCATGATTCATTGTTTGCATGTAACACCCAATGCTCCATGCAGAATGTGCCCTCTTTAATACCCATCACCAGGCTAACCCATCCCCCCCAACCCCTCCCCGCTAGAACCCTCAGTTTGTTTTTCAGAGTCCACAGTCACTCATGGTTCGTCTGGGAGAGAATCTTAAGGGGGCTCCACGCCCAGCGTGGATCCCGACACGGGACTCAATCCCACGACCGTGAGATCATGACCTGGGCCGAAATCAAGAGTCGGATGCTTAACCGACTGAGCCACCCAGGTGCCCCAAGTCTGTCTGATTTGATTTCAGCAGCACTACATCTTTAAAACATGTCTCTGAAACAAACCTGATTATTCTGGTGGCACAGTCTTGGATTTTCATCTCTTCTGAAACAATGTATTACAGAAAGCCCTTTCAAGCTCTTGTCTGTGAAGCACAGAGGTGGCTTGTGCCCTGCTCTGGCCTCTCAGCTGATGCTGGAAGCCCAATCACTCTAGCTCACTTGGTTCTACGGAAACGGACAGCTCTTCCGGGAGAGGACGCACCATCCATTCACAGTAAGCCATGAACTGCTCTCCTCTACCCTCACCGTCTCCTGGTCTCTATTGTAATCAAGGCCATTCATCTTGAGACAAGTAACTGGGATTAAGAGCTCTGCAGTGACAATGAAAAGGACGTTTTATTCTGGGGCAAGCTTTTTTCCTGGGATCTGCTAGACAGGGTTTATTAGCATCACACTCCAAGGGAAAGTTAATGTCCCTTTTCTCTGTGACAAATAGTCCCTCTACTGGTCTATTGTGCTGCTGAAACCAGCCAGTTCAGTGGGCTGGGGAGTCTTGCCACAAAGGGCCACTGTTTGTTTTTTTTATTGTTGCTTGTTTTTATTAATTGCCTAGTGCAGTCCTTTCAAAGAAGGTCAAAGTTAGACAAGTGTTTGGGAGGAATGGGTCCCTCCCCCCGCCCTTCCTTGGTGCCTGCAGGCACCTGCAGTGCTTGGTTCACACGTGTAATGCAGAGAGAAACCTTCAGGGAAACGCACAAGGCCTTGTACTACCAGCTGGGCAAGTGTGAGCTTGAACTTGAGCATTCATTCCATTCTGGCTTCTGAGGGGTGGGCTATGGCAGAACTCAGCACAAGAACTCTGGTGTGGTCTGGCAGAAATTTCCAACTTTCTAGTTTGAAAAATGTCACGCTGACAGAAAACTTGAAAGCAGAAACAACTATTATCTGAATGCCCTTTGCTTAGATTTGCTCATTATTAACATTTTGCCACATTTGCGCTCCCTCCCCCCTCCCCCCTTCTCTCTCTATTTAAATGTTCTTTTTTGGAGGTGTGAAACCACTTTGAAGTAAGTTGCAGACATCATGCCACTTCACCTCTAAGTACTTGGATACGTGATGCCTAAGGGCATTCTCCTACATCAACAGGACACCTCACACTGCACCCAAGAACTGTAACATTGTTACAATGGTGTCGTCCAAAGTCCCTGTTCACATTCCCCTCAATGCCTCTCCAGATGGCCTTGACAGTCGTCCCATGCCCTCCTTCCAGGCACTACATCTGACATTTCCTTAGCCTCCTTTACTTTTTATTTTTTATTTATTAAAGATTTTATTTATTTATTTAAGAGAGAGAGACACAGCAAAAGAGGGAACACAAGCAGGGGGAGTGGGAGAGGGAGAAGCAGACTTCCTGCAGAGCAGGGAGCCCGATGCGGGGCTCGATCCCAGGACTCTGGGATCATGACCTGAGCCGAAGGCAGACGCTTAATGACTGAGCCACCCAGGCGCCCACCCCCCCCCCCCCGCCCCCTTACTTTTTAATCTAGCACAGTCTCCTGCCTATTCTTTTGTTTGTTTGATTTTTGGTCTTTGATGACATTGCCAGTTTTTGGAGTCCAGGCTGGCGGTCTTAATGGAATATTGCTCGTTTAAGATTTGTCTGTTTCTTGTGCCAAGTAGGCAGGTAGGTGAGGCTGGGTACTGCTTACTGCACCACCACACAGCGATGGGCGGAGGGCCGGGCCCACCTGGGGCATGATGCTCGGTGTGGTCTGCTGGGGGCGGTGCTGTCAGAGCTCTTACTTGTAAAGGTATACTCTCCTCTCTGTAATGAATTTGTTATTAATGTGTAATACGTAGGCTAATACTCCCGGGACATTCAGGAAGTTCTGACTGCTACTTATTTCTGGTATCTCACTTTATAGATGCCCTGGCAATGTCTCAGGACAGACTGAGGTGGAAAAAGTGAAGGATCCTATCTGAAGGACAAATATTTAGGAAATCTCAAAGGGATCATAAAGCTCTGGCTATAAGAAAGTCTCTAAAAAGTGAAAGAGCAGTAGCTAGAGAAAAGGCCAAGGGTTATAGGATTGTCAGCGGAGTCCTAGATTGGACAGGCCAATGGTGAGTCCAGCGGTCTCTGGCCAACATGGAAGCATTCACTCAGATCCCAGATACTCTTCTCAAGGGCCTGGGGGCCTGCTATGGCTAAGGGTTAAGTGACAGAAGTCGGTGGCAAAAAAAAAACCCTTTTGGCCGGCCCATGAGACCTCTAGGAAATGATACTCCTGAATTTCCCTTCTCTTTTGTTCCACTCCCCTGTGGTTTCATCTCACTCCCTGTGAAAGAGATAATGCCACATCCCTTCCTGCCTCTGCCCCAGCCATTTCCTTCCTTACACTATTCCCATGGTGGGGATCATGGCAGAGCGGGGAAGGGCCTCCATCATTTTATAGCAGCTGGGGAATGAAGAAGGCCTGGCTCTCCAAAGTGGGAACCTTTAGTTTATTGGGAATGGGGACTGTGCTGGGGAGGGGGGTGCGTTCTCCTGAGGTGCAAACTGCTGTTGCTTTAATTTATATGATCGGGCACAGCTGGGAAGAATAATTTATTGACCAACACAAATAGACCATTTACAGTTCTGAGGCAGAATTTTAAAGGAATTATTAAATACAGCTTCTAATGGAGCCCATAATGGCATTTTTCTTTATGCAGTTGAGCCTGGGAGCTCAACTGAGGAGGGCACAGCTTGTTTTCCAGATACTGGTTCCATAGGGGCTCCCAACCAATAGCAGCCACAGAAGCAAAGAAGAGAAGAGGCAGAATCAGGACCCGGCTGCTAATAGTCGGTGCCCTCTCTAAAGGAGAGCCTTGTTGGCTTTCTCCTGGGACAGTGCTAAGCCAGTGTGGGTCTGCGGACCACCTGCCTGGTCTGAGGGCAGGAGCCACACTCACGTGGATCACTCCCACCAGGAAACATAGCTGAGCAAACAGGACATCTCTCAAACCAGCCGCTGTGAGAAGCAAAGCACAGAGCACAGAAGATAAATGTGCCTCAATTATGGCTTGTTTGGCTAATTGCTGATTAGGGACTTGGCATGCTTTCTCAAACTGCAGCATTCTGCTTTTTCTGTGACTTTCAGCTTTCTTTTTCTCCCAGGCAGGTCTCTATCTGCTCAAGCAAATGTCAGGATTGTCAACATAAAATAAATGTTATATTCCTGGGCACCTCCCAGGCTGAGATCGGGTTAAAGTTTCAGGATGTGGGGGTGTCGTCAGTCAGACCAGAAATATTCCTTTCGTTTTACATCATGGAGACTTCATGGAAAATGAGTCACACCTTTGCTCCTTTCTAGACATGGCTAGGCACACGAACCACACGGCTTTAAATGAAACTCATCTGCATTGGCTACCATACATCTTGCAAAATGACTCCTCCTCCATTCCAAACTTCTCACTCCTCCTAAGAAGCATGCTATATTCCAAATGAGAGGGTATGGAAGTTGGACACAGCTGGGATTCCTGACACCTCAAAGTTCTGTCTGGGAGTGTGCTTTATGGTCCTTTCACTCAATGAGGCTGAAGTGGTAAAAAAAGGTCATTTCTCAGCACCTGGCCCTCCTGCTTGGGGCCCTGATTCCAAATCTCTCTCACAATGGTGTCTGCATCATTGCTCGCTCACTCTGTAGCTAGGGTATCTTCTGGAGCCTCCTAGAAGCTGTAATCCTGCTAACCTCAACGGGCAACTCAAAGAGGCTTAGACTCCAACCTCCCTACCTCCCCGGGGCTGCTCCCACCTGTCCTCAAAAAGCTGGGGCACACCAGCATCAGCATCAGCGGCTTCCCTGTCACGGCACCCTCCCAATCCAGCATTTAGGAGCCTTTGGGAAGCAATTACCTGCACGGGGCGATCAAAAGTAGGGGGCTGTTTCAGCCTGAGCCCATGAGGTCACTTTGCTAAGGCAGAGCAGTGGATTTCAACAAAGAGAAATGCCCGTTCCCACGGAGTTTGGTAGAGAAAGCAGAAAACTTTCTTTTTACTGCACGCAGGAAATGGTTTTCATAGACGCTAACCACAGCTGGGCAATCTGTACAACCACAACATAGTTTCTCTTTAATAAATGGAAGATTTTTACCCATTGCATCACTAACCACCAAAAAGAATTCCTACCCTCCATCTCAGGCAAGAGAAAGCGTAAGTTGAATCTCTTTCCTTTATCTGCCAGCCAAGGGTTGCTAGAGCAGCTTTTTCATTCAGAAATGAGGCTTGTTCTACAAGGTTCCTATCACCCAACCCTACTCTTTCATGAGTGATACACGAACCCTGAACAAATTCAGTTTTTTCGTGTTCTGGGGTTCCCTCACAGCATGTGCCTTTACGACCACGATCCACCATGGGTCATGGCCAAAAGGTTTGAAAAAGGTGCTTTAGCAAGTGCTGGCTGAGAGATGAGGGTCTGCTGAAACAGGGCTGGCCAACCCTGCCATGAAGAGATGGTTGGAGGGAATTAAATAAAACAAGACTGCAGCTCTGACCCGTAGCCCCTTGACCCCAAGCCAGCAGAGGAGCCTGTGAGTCTGTGCCCCACTCCTGGGACAGGCGTTGGGGGAATGGGGACAGACAGTGGCTTCATGATGCCCTTCCTGTCCCTGTGAGGCTCAGCTGGTCATTCAGCAGAAGGTGTGCGCGCGTTCAGCATTCTCACTGCCCAGCTGAAGGAAGGAGGCTTGGAGCTAGGAAACACTGACACTCTCACCTGACTCCTGCAGCTCAAACAAAACCAAGCAAGCACAACATAACAGAACCCCAAAACTGTGCAGCTGTACTGGGGAAGAGGTTTCCTCTAAGAGTGAAGATAATGGAGACAATAACTCAAATAATAGAAGCTACTAAATTTACTCGGATTTTGAAAGAGTGCTGGAAAATCTGATGACCAATCGCTTCTTATTCTCAGCTAATACTTTTTAAAATCACCCGACTGAGATATAATTCACATACTAAAGAATTCACCCATTTAAAGTATGCAAGTCAGTGGTGCTTAGTATATTCAGTGGTGTAGCCATTACCACAACCTAATTTTAGAACATTCTGTCATGCCCTTAAAAAAACCCTTATAGCCATCAGCAGTCATCCCAATGTCCCCAGCCTTAGGCAACCACGAATCTACTCTATCGATTTGCCTATTCTTTCAACTAATACTTTTTTTAAAAAGATTTATTTATTTATATGAGGGGGGACGGGCAGAGGGAGAGGAAGAAAGAGAATCTCAAGCAGACTCTGAGCTGAGTGCAGAGCCTGACGTAGGGCTCGATCTCTCGACCCTGAGATCACAATCTGAGCCAAAACCAAGGATCGGACGCTCAACCGACTGGTGCCCCTCAACTAATACTTTTAATCCTAGGTTTAAGACTATCTTAAAGCATTCAGAAGCAACATGTCTCTCAGTTCTTAACTATTACATCTTCCTCTAGGAAATGCACTGGAACTCCCAATCTGTCCCCTATGCTGATGGTCACATAGAAATTTTGTGAGAGGCAGGAAAATCAGAAATCTAGACTTGAGACAAGAACACTGGACTATCTGAGTACTGCTTGGACATCACCAGTGCTCGTTTGGATCTGTGTTTATAAAACGGTGGGGCACAGTGGCTCAGCACTCGGTGCAGAAACCTGCCCTTACCACTTAATTTTTGTTGTTTTTAAATCCCAGGCGAGTTAATTTCTCTGAGCCGCAACTAACCAATTAGTAAAATGAGGATAATGGTAAATGCCTTGAAGGACGACGATTAAATGAGATATTCATCAAGTCAGCCCTTATTTACTGAGCGCCTCCACTGTGCCAGACTCTGCTGGTCACTGCAGCTAGGGACACAGGTTTCTTGACGCTCATTTGATTCATTCATGCAAGACAGATATGCAAACAAGTAATTACATTAGGAGAAAACTGCTGCTCAGTGCACTAGGAGCATGAAGGTTGCAGAGGGGGGTGGGGGTGTCTGAAGTCTGAAGGACGAGAAGGAATTTGCCAGGAGGACAAGCTGGGACAGAGACGTCCAGAAGGAGATTAATAACGCCCACAGTGTACGTGAAAGCACTCAGCACAACGCCTGGCACAGAGCAGATAATCAGGATTTCCTGCCGTCCCCACTCTTATTCTCATAAGTCCTTGAAAAGATGCTCTAGAATCCAAAGATTAAAATCTTGCAGCCGCTAGAGAAAAATTAGTGGATCTGGTACTTGAGGACTCGCTTGTTCTGTCTTTTTCTGAGGCTAATTCATCTGTGGCAGCAAAGTAGATTTTACATTTTGACTTCTTCCCCCACCCCCAAACTTTTCAGTCTGAAAAACTTCAAACCAAGAAAAGCTGATCTTAATCTAGAATAGTCCCCCAGCCTGTAGAACAGCCCCAGTTTGGACCTGATTGTTAACATCAGCTTCTTTGAAGCCATCTGGGAGTTCTCCGGCACTGATCCCTGGACAGCTCTTCTCCATCTACACTCGCTTCCTGAGTGATCTCCTCCAGGCCCAAGGCTTACATACCAGTTCTAGGCCTCTACCCATGGTGTCTCTCTTATCCTTGCCCCAGCCCTCAGTCCCCAACTCTAGCCTTCTATACCCACACGCACAGTGGATCTCGCTGCAGCAGCTTGCCACATCTTACCGGAAGGTGACGACACCAGGCCGTGCTTACCTGTCAGACCTCCTCTCCTGAGACTACCCACATCATCCCGCCTCAGGTATGCGCCCACTCTGTGGGGCCTGCAAGACTCTCCGTCTGCCCTCAATACCCTCTTCCCAGACCCTGTCTTGGTTCACTTGCTCACTGCTGTCAAGTCTCGGTTCAAGGCTCAACTTCCTAGTGAGGCTCACCCCTGACTGTCCCAGTCAACTCTTCACCCTCACCCCACACTCCTGGATCCCCTACCCTCCTATTTTCCTTCCCTCCCTGACACTTAGCATTTTCTGACACACCATGTAGTTTGTCATGTGTACTGTCTAGCTCCATGCTGGATTGGAGAGGAGACTCCACAAAGCTGGAACCAATGTCTGTTCTGTTCACAGATATAACCCGAGAACCTGGCACAGTGCCAAGCACATGGTAGGCACCCAATAAATATTTGTTAAAAGAATGTATGAATAGTGAGAAAACATATCAACCTCACACATTATAAATAGATTCCAATAATGATACCTACTAAAGTACCAATTCTCTGTGCTGGCTAATCTCATAGCTGCTGCCTGCCCTTGGCTAGGGTTTCTATGGAAGTAAGTACTTCAGCGCAGGCACAGGAATAGCATTTGTTTACTGCAACAGATGGCAGACCCCCCTGAATGGCTGTCAGTAGCCTGGAATTTGTCCTAGGCTGGTCTTGGCACCACCCTGAGAGCCTGCAGAATGTTCAATGATCTTGTCATAAACTGCAATCTGGGCTGCCCGGGGCTAAGATGCCTTCATTTTTTTAAAAAAGATTTTATTAAATTATTTGAGAGAGAGAGAAAAAGAGAGACAGAGAGATTGAGCAGGGGGAGGGGCAGAGAGAGAGAGGCAGGCTCCCCGCTGAGCAGAGAGCCTGACTTGGGGCTCGATCCCCCGACTCCAAGATCATGACCTGAGCCCAGGGCAGACGCTTAACTGAGCCACTCGGGCACCCCTAATTTACCTTAATTGAAACACAAATAAGGAGCAGAATTAAGGGGAATGCTGAACCAATCTTTTGCCCCCTCTTTTTTTTTGATCTCCGTGATAACAGAATTTGCAAAGAA
Source organism: Callorhinus ursinus (assembly GCF_003265705.2). Taxonomy (NCBI): domain Eukaryota; kingdom Metazoa; phylum Chordata; class Mammalia; order Carnivora; family Otariidae; genus Callorhinus; species Callorhinus ursinus. The sequence continues at coordinate 143,406 of NW_027397108.1, forward strand.
AACAAAACAACAACAAAAGTCGTATTTGAATTTATTCTATGTGAAAATGCAGTTCTGGAACAATCCAGTCAGGAGACCTCATTTGCTGTGTGTGGCAAATGAATTTTTTCCCTTGCCACTGGCTACCTTATACAGGGCTGCTTTTGTTTGTTTGGTTTTGGGGGACTAGTTTTGAAGTCATTTACAGCACTAGGTTACGAGCCAGAAGCAATGCCTGAGTTCAGCTTTGAAGCTAAAACCCACACTGAATAGATGTAATTGGAGCAATTAGCTAACTCAATACTCAGCCAACTGAACAACTTCTTGTCAGAATCTGCCAGAAAGAATTATCCAGGTGTACAGAGTTGCTACAGGGAGCAAACTCCCTCCAGCTGTCACACCACGTCAAAGTAAGAGAATTACACAGATACTAACTTTCTCTCTCGCTCAGTGGGAATCTGAGCTGGTATACACAATGGAAGAGGTAAGATGGTGACAAGAAGCTAGAAAAAGATGCAAAAAGGAATTGGTTCTTCTCACTGCTGGGGGTCTTGGTACTTGGATAGAATCCCAGGGATAAAAAGAAGATTCTAAAAACTTCCAAAGGGACGGGGGGGGGCGCGTAGGGGGGGATGAGGTCATATACAAATATTCAAGAAGTCTAAATAGCTTCAGACTTCTAGAAGCCTGGTGGAGCAATGTCTTCACAATTTTATTTTATTTATTTTTATTTTTTTAAAGATTTTATTTATTTATTCATGAGAGACAGAGGGGGAGAGAGAGAGAAGCAGAGGGAGAAGCAGGCTCCCAAGGAGCAGGGAGCCCGATGCAGGACTCGATCCCAGGACCCTGGGATCATGACCCGAGCCGAAGGCAGACGCCTAACCATCTGAGCCACCCAGGCGCCCATGTCTTCACAATTTTAAAGAGAAATAATTTTCCACCTACAACATTATACCCAGGAAAACCAGTAATAAAATGTGAAGTTAGAACAAATTCCTTTTCAGAAACGCAAAGTCTCAAAAATATATCCCCCATAAACCATTTCCTCAGGATGTTACTGGAGGATGAGCTCTATCAAAATGGGAGCATAAACCTAGAAAGAAGAGGACAAGGGATCCAAGAAACAGAGCAGCTACACAAAGAGGGATAAAACAGCTGGACAGAAAGTCAAGAGAACAAAGAGCCCCGACTTGAGCAGGAAGGTGGAAGGGTCCATAAGGGACCAGGGGGCGGGGGGAGGGGGGACGCCGTGGAAACGGGAAATGACAGATTTTCTGACATAGTCAAGAACAGTATTGAGAGGGATTTTACAGCTCCTTCGAAAGAGTTTGTTAAAAATTTGTGATAGGGACATAGAAAACCAAGCAACTGACAAATGTATACACACACACACGCACACACGCACACACGCACGGAGATCTAATGTTGGTCCACATTCCGGCTCAGCAGTGAACACTACGGTGACGACAATGTCATTAAACTGGGAGACCACGAGGAGGACTTGGGATGTTGAGGGCTGGGGTGGTACAAGAGGTTATTCCTCTTCTTCCAAAACAGGAGCAGGTGCTTCTTAAAAACTAGTTAGCAGGAAGTTAATAAATAATGTCTAAAATTGATAAACCAAGAAATAATGGTACACTAAACACACTGGTTTAAAATAGGAACCAAAAACATACCAGAACTAGCTAAAGGAGTTTAAAGCGGTTGCCTCTGGAAAGTAGGACCCAGGACTGAGTCAGGAGACTGAACAGCACATTTGACTTTTGCAAACTATTCTCTGCCTTTCCCTCTTTTTTTTTTTTTTTTAAGATTATTTATTTATTTATTTGACAGAGAGGCGGAACACAAGCAGGGGAAGAGGCAGAGGGAGAAGCAGGCTTCCCGCCAAGCAGGGAGCCCGATACGAGGCTCCATCCCAGGACCCCGGGATCGTGACCTGAGCCGAAGGCAGTCGCTTAACCACTGAGCCACCCAGGCGCCCCTCCCTCTCCTGCTCCTCCCCCAGCTTGTACATCCTCTTTCAAATTACTAAAAGTCTTTTTTTAAAAAATCCTCAGTCTATATATCCATCATTATTTTTGAAAACTAGCCTCGTGACTCCTCAGTGACATGGCCTGGCTAACCCAAATTGAGTCCACAGCCTTACCTGAATGTTTAGACAGCCCATTCAGTTTCTCTTCAAACTATAATGTTTGGATAATTACTTAAATGGTAATGTGCTTCAGTGGGAGGCATCAGGAACTTTTTCTAAAATAATGACCCTCAAATTGCTGTATGCTCCTTGTCTAGGAGGTTATGATTCAGGAGGCAAGACAGACCCTGGGGTTTGCATTTTTATTAACCACGGGGGATTCTCAGACAATACTGAGAAACACTGCAAAATGTTATACCGGGTGTTTGAGGGAGGAGCAGGGAGAGGATTTCATCCCTGAAATGTGTCAGGTGTCCTCAGGGGCTGTAGCTCCCCCAGAACCCTACTGAGGCTGTCCTTTTCTTTGTATCGCTGGCGTCAGTCTGGCCACTAGCATATGGCAAGGGTGTTAGGACATTCTGAATTAGTAAATACATGAATTAAAGGAACAAGCGACCCATATGGAGAACACTGTCAAATTCAGCTCAATTCAGGTACTTCAGTGTTAAGCCCCGATATGGGGCTCAACCACCCGACCCTGAGATCATGACCTGAACTGAAACCAAGAGTTGGACACTTGACCGACTGAGCCATCCAGGTGCCTGCCCCTAGACTGAGGATTAAGGTGAGGCCAGAAGAGGGTGGTTCTGTCTTCTACATCTGGTTCTGAACCCACTGGGCAGGATCAAGCCACTGGAAAAGCTGGTGAAACAATCTGTTCCCCAGGGAGTGCACTGCTGAAATGATGAAAGAGATGAAAGCTAAAACATTCTTCCAGTGCTTAATATCAAAGGTTTTCCAGAATCACATTTATTTCTCAGGAGGTTCTGTATGCTGTTAACTAAAATCTGAGGAGCACAGGGCGCCTGGGTGGCTCAGTTGGTTAAGCGACTGCCTTCGGCTCAGGTCATGATCCTGGAGTCCCGGGATCGAGTCCCACATCGGGCTCCCTGCTCAGCAGGGAGTCTGCTTCTCCCTCTGACCCTCTTCCCTCTCGTGCTCTCTCTCATTCTCTCTCTCTAAAATAAATAAATAAAATCTTTTAAAAAAATAAATAAAAAAATACAATCTGAGGAGCATAAAACTGTTTAGAGCTCTCATAAGATGAGAATGCCCCTCAGTTTATTAACAGTCAAGCTTCACTGTCCATCCCCAAGTACACTGAGTCCAAGTAGCACAATTTTGCTATTATTCTGAAGACTGTTTCTCAGGCAGACAAGCCAGCCCTTATGATGACAAAATGAAGCACATTCCAGTTATTGAAAGCTGGAAAAAAACACAAAGTGGGCCTTATTCACCAGGGCTACTTCAAGGGGCAATGACACTCATTCCACAGCTATTCAGGACGGGCCTCCTCTGCCGACAGGCGCTGCTCCACCTGCTGGGTGGGCTATCAGGCACGGGGGCGGGGGGGCACAGACTTAGAAGAAAATATCAAACTCCACAGTGCCTCAAACTTGCCCCCCACAAAGGCGGCCAAATGAAGTCAGTCCCCTCACCTCGGCCCCCTCCTGTGCTCAAGCATTCCTGCACTGACAGCAGGGAAGGAAGAGAGGCCTCACTGGATGTCACTTCTGTCTTTTCCAGCAGCACCTACCTGCTCCATTTCTTGGCATTGAAATTGACATACAGTGAAATGCACAGATTAAGGGTACATTTTATCTGCCAGTTTAGTAAATGCATACCTCTGTGTAACTCACGCCCCTAGTCAAAATACAGAATATTTCTATTATCCCGGGAAGTTTCTTCTTCGTCAATTCCCACCCCCATTCTGACTTCTATCATCATAGATTATGTTTTGAACTTATTCTTTATTTATTCTTTTGCGTCTGGCTCTTTCATGTAGCACATTTCTGAGGTTCATCTACACCGTGGGTACCAGTCCGTGCTGTGGGTACCAGTGGCCTGTTCCTTGGTTTGCTCACACTTGGTTTAGCCAGTCTCCTGTCAAGAGGCACCTGGGCTGTTTCTAGTTTTGTGCTACTATGAATAAAACATTCTCATACAGGTTTTTGTTTTGTAGACATGACATGTTTTCTTTTGGATGAACACCTAGAAGTAGAACACCGTGTCACAGAATAGGTATATGTTAAACTTAACAAAATGTGAAACACATTGCCAAAATTATTAACCCTCCTGGTTTAGGTTTCCACCAGCAACACATCAACAGTTTCAGCTGCTCCATAACCTCGCCAACACAGTGCTTTCAGTCCTTTCCATTTTAGCCACTTCAGGGGGGTCTGTGCCGAGATCTACTGTAGTCTGAATTTGCATTCGCCTGATGACTAATGCTGATGAACACTTTTTTTCATGTGCTTATTCTGTAATCTTTTGTAAAATGTCTGTTAATTTTTTCCCATTAAAAAACTGGTTTGTCTTTTTTATTGTCATAGTTATTTTAGGTATGTATGTATATATATATATATATATATATCAGATACATATTTTGCAAATATTTTCTTCCGTTTTGTGACCTGCCCATTCAGCTAATGGTATCTCTAGATGAGCAGGAGGAGGGCTACTGGGTCAATATAAAAGGGAAAAAAGTAGTGACGTCACAGATTTAAAGAAACAAGGTGAGGGCGCCTGAGTGGCTCAGTCGGTTAAGCGGCTGCCTTTGGCTCAGGTCATGATCCTGGAGTCCTGGGATCGAGTCCCGCATCGGGCTCCCTGCTCGGCAGGGAGTCTGCTTCTCCCTCTGACCCTCCCCCTCTCATGCTCTATCTCATTCTCTCTCTCAATTAAATAAATAAAATCTTTAAAAAAAAAAGAAACAAGGTGATCAGCATTTCTTCTTTAGCAAATGCATAATCATATTCATTCCATTGCCTAAGAGCAAGGTAAATTTTAGAAGAGATACAATCTTTGACGGCCGCCCTTCAGACAGATGCTGTGCTGCAGAGCTGAGGTAAATCACAGGAAATGCTAAGAGGGAACGTGCCTCTATCAAATGAGAATCAGGGAGGGAAGTCCTAAAATGCTACCAACACGGTCATCAAACCAGCAAATTTTTATTTTAAATTGGGGGAGGGAAGTGAAAACGGCAAGGTGAGGAAGTTTTTAAAGACTTCATACAACATTCTGGTTATTATATGGCCCATTCATTTTTTCTCTCTCCCCACAAGCTGATTAAAAAGTAAGGAAGGAAGTTATGGTGGTGAGAGCGAGGCGTTAAAACCATGCGGCTTCTGGACTGCACTCTAATTCATCTGCCGTGTGGGCTGCCCCCACCCTGGAGCAGTCACTCCTTCACATTTTCTACTTCAGTGACTGAGACACAGAGAGAACAATTTAACCGTGAGAGGCCACGAACGTTATTAATCATTAATGCTCTGCAAGCGCCTCGATGGCCCAGAGGTATTGCAATATTAGTTACTCCTGATCATCTGGAAAGGCCAACAATCATCACCTCCCCACCCCCATTACCTCCCACTGATCCCTGACTTGCTGCCTCCTTACAGCTCCTGACCTACTTGCAGCTGTGGCAAAGTTTGCTTCCCCCCCTCCTGTAATTAATTAATCCAAACAAAACCCTTTAAAACAATAGAAACAGGTGAAAAGGAACAGGAAAGAGGGTAATAATAAGGGTAAACTGTTGCAGCAATCCCACCTGTCCAGACCATCCTGCCAGCCTGGAAAGCTCTGGAGAACATCTGCACTTCTCCCCCCAAACAGCTGCAGGCCAGCTGCCCTGTCTGGTGCTACAAAAGCCAAGAGCCGGAGGCAGTGCAGGGGTGGAGGAGGTTTCCATCGCAAGGCGGGGAGAGGGGAAAAAAGATGGGATCTTTGACTATGCATGTGAAATTGTCAAAACAAGGCTACATAAGAAATGAGAGGGGGACACTCCCAGCACAATGTAAACCCTATCAAAACAAGTCTGGACACCAAGAAAAAGCCTCTTGACCAGGTCAATTGATGGGCTGAGGGTACACATACGGGAGCTGAGAAATGGGCTCAGGTGCCCCTAAAATTAGTCTCCCAGCGGGGACAGTCCATGGAGTCAACTAATTCAGGGACCCTTCTGAAGCCAGCCGTCTAGTGTGCGTTGGCCTTGCCATCTTACAAATGCTGTAATCTGTGCTGTGGTCAGGTTTCAAAGACCCCAGATCTCGTGATTTACAATGAAATGTTTGAGCTAGCAGAACATGAAGTTCGTATTTGCCAGAAGTCTTCACAGTGACTCTTTGCCATTGGTGCGGGACGGGTGGTAGACTTAAACCTTTACTTGGATTCTGCAACTGGTCAAAATCTAAAATGATCAAAAAGAGACCAAGCGAATATAACATCTTACCAGTCCCCTAGTCATCAATTCTTTTTTTTCTGAGGTAACCACTGTTACTAGTTTCTTGTGTCCTTCCAGAATTGTTCTCTGCATATGTGAACATTGACAATTCACAGACTACACCTCAGTAGCTAATTTCCTAGCTCTGGAGGTGGAACTTAACTTCCTACCTGATCTTGTGGCAAATCTCCATATATTTAAGTTTCTGAGTCCAGAAATAAAGCTCTGCAAATCAAATTTTAAAAATCCTGTTTCCTCCCCCCGGAGCCATTTCATGCATTTCCAAACAATACATATATTTGTATATATTCTCTCTCCCTTCTTAATATAAATGATTGTATGGTCCCTACACTATTCCAGTCCTTGCTTTTTTTACTTATTTATATATTTCAGAGATTACAACCTCTGAGTACATAAAGCATATCCTCATTCCTTTGTTCTACTGTATGGAAGTACCATAATTTACCTGGCAGTCACTCCTGATGGACTGTCATTGATGATCTTTTGGCACTACAAACATGGAGGAGCCACATGTCTTTGTTAAAACAGACCTTCCCATTAAGGTGGATGATATATTTTTTTTTTTGGATGATATTTTTTTTATGATTTCTTTAGAGAGCAAGCAAGCACCCCAGGCTTTCCTGCTCTTTGTCACTCATCACTGTTTAACACCTACTGACTTGTCCAGCTACTTCCCTGACTCTCGACTTCAGTCCACTTGCTTGCGCTTGTCCTCCCTCTGTCAGGTGACTTCAATATCCACAGATGATCCAAACTTGGCCTCTCAATTTTTAACTTTCTCAGAGCCACGTAACTTTTTTTTTTAAGATTGATTTATTTATTTGGGGGGAAGGGGCAGAGGGAGAGACAGAATCCCAAGCAGACACTCCGGTGTTCGAGGAGCCCGACAAGGGGCTCAATTCCACAACCCCGAGACCACGACCTGAGCCAAAACCAAGAGTCAGATGCTCAACCAAGTGAGCCCCCAGGCCCCCCAAGTAACTTTTTCTTTAGCCCAACTCAGCCACCTTATCCCCATGGGCATTCTCCGATACCAACAAACTTCCACAACCTATTTCAAAGGTTCTACTCTCTGATCATTTCCTCTACCCTTTGTAGCTTGAATATATTAGTACTCCCACTAATCTCAATGGCAAACCCAGGAAGGAGGAGGAAAGAGAATTCGGAAGCAGTGACAGGGTATATGGAAGACATGAATTTCACCTTCAGGTCTTGGGAAATGTGAAGCACAGGAGATAAAAACCAGCTTCTGCCTGACGTTGCTCTAGAGGACCAGTGGGCCCAGTTTCCAATGAAGGCAGAAGGTCAAGGGATCTCTCAACAAAGTTGAAATTGTAGGGGTTCAGAGTTTGTAACCCCAAAATATGCCACTTTGACGTTGATTATTTGTAATTAAAGGCCCCTGAGAAACACCCAGTGCAAGAAAGACACTCTGACCCTTCTCCAACCTCCTAAAAGCAGAAGATAAATTTCCCACGTGAAAGGCACCTTCACTGTGCCAGAAGGGTAGAGGGCATCCTTATCACCAGAGATGGTGAATTCAGGGCTAAGAAGGTCATAAAAAATAAACCTTGTTACTTCACCAACTTACTACCCCCAGCCCAACCCCCTTTGTCTCGTCAACTCTTCACAAATTTGTCTCTTTGTTTAAAGGGTATAAAAGCGTCCTGCTTTGGTCACTTTGTTGAGTCTCATATTTTTATGGGACTCCCAAACATACAAAATAAAAATTTTCTCCTGTTAATCTGCTTTATGTCAATGTAATTATTTGATCAGCTGAAGAACCTAGAAAGGAAGAAGGGAAAAATTTTCCACTCCTACAGAACTAAAGAGACATCCCTCAGGCCCAAAGTGCACATGGGTGTCAGAAGATAGGGAGGGGAGGGACGGGGACCAGTATCTTACAGTTGAGTGTAATCTGGAGGCCTGGACTTTTGGTGACAACCACAATGGATGTCAGAGCACATGACGGTAGGGGACCTCTGGTGTCTGCTTTTGCCTGTGTCTACAGATGCATCTGCTGTCAGGAGCATGGAGCTGCTCCAGTTCTAAATTACTGACCTAACCTGTTACCTGGTGTTTTCTCCCCGCTCCTCATCAATGCTGCTTTTGTTTCCCTTTTCATTCTTCCGGATAACATCTCTCTCGCAATTTTATAAAATAGCCATCACAAGGGGAAACTGAGTTTTTGGGGCACCTGGTGGCTCAGTCGGTTAAGCATCTGCCTTCAGCTCAGGTTGTGGTTCCAGGTCCTGGGATCGAGCCTCATGTCTGGCTCCCTGCTCAAGAGGGAGTCTGCTTCTCCCTTTCCCTCTACTGCTCCCCCTGCTTGTGCTCTCTCTCTGTCAAATAAATAGAATCTTAAAAAAAAGAGAAAAGAAAAGAAACTGACTTTCTGTACACCTGAAAAAGCTCATTTGCCGGTAATACCCAAGGGATAGCTTTCTTGGGTATGGACTCTTAGGCTCTACATTATTTTCTCTGAGAACCATATGTTTTGTTTGGTTTTTTTAAGAAAAAAATGTTTTAAAGATTTATTTATTTTAGAGACAGCACGTGCAAGTGGGGAGAGGAGCAGAGGGAGAGGGAGAGAGAGAGAGGGAGGGAGGGAGAGAGAGAGAGAGAGAGAGAGAGAGAGAGAGAGAGAGAGAGAAGCAGAGCTTCTCTGCTGAGCACAGAGTCCGACGCCAGGCTGAATCCCACAATGCTGAGATGACGACTGGAGCCAAAACCAACAGCCAAACACTTAACGGACTGAGCCACCCAGGCGCCCCAGAACCATGAATATGTTTGTTGGGTGATCATCTTCTTGCACCAATGTTGCCAAAAAGACTCTATGCCAACCTGATTCTGGCTTCTTTATAGGCTGGACTGTGTGCTCTCTCTGGAAGCTTCTGGGATTTTTCCTTATCTTTCATGTTCTGAGACTTCTGTTATATGTGCTTTTAAAAAACACAATTCAACAGAGTAAATTTTAAAGATCTAATTTGCTTTATTAATCAATTCACGAGTCAGGCAGCATCCATTCTAACAAGTGGAGGGGAGCTCCTAGGAGTTGTACAAAATGAAGGTATTTATAAGGAAGTGGGGCAGAAACTGACTGGCAAAAGAAAAGGACTGTTAAGGGCTGGATTACCTTCTCTGAGGTTTTAGGCAGATTACCTTATCTTCCTTTGAGGGATGGAGAGCGAGAACATGCAGACTACTTCACAGGTGCCAACCAGAAAATTCCAGATATACTTTGGTAAAATTCCACTCCAAGGGAGGCTGAATCTGCATTTCAGTTTGCAGGGGACTACCTTGGGCCTGGAGTTCTCTTTTTAACAGTGTAAACTGTGAGTCTTCTCACACTGATAAATTCACAATGGGCACTCTGGTGAACCCTTCCATTCTAAGGATTTTTGCTTTTCTTCTGTTTGGGAATTTTTTTTTTCATTATTTCTTTGGGTGTGTTCCCCTCCATTTTCTCTTCTCTCAGAACTCACTGGATAAACCCTGGAACTTCTGAAATGACCCATTACTGTATTCGCTATTCTGTCACTCTATCTCTTTTCGTTATTTTATTTTATTTTTTTTAAGATTTTATTTATTTATTTGAGAGAGAGAGAGAATGAGAGATAGAAAGCACAAGAGGGAAGAGGGTCAGAGGGAGAAGCAGACTCCCTGCTGAGCAGGGAGTCCGATGCGGGACTCGATCCCGGGACTCCAGGATCGAGACCTGAGCCGAAGGCAGTCGCTTAACCGACTGAGCCACCCAGGCGCCCGCTCGTTATTTTATATTCTAGGAGAATTCTTTGGCTCTTTCTTCCTGTTCTCTAATTTCCTTTAGTTGTACGCATTATACTATGCAGCCCCTTTAAGAAGGTTCTAGCTAAACAACCATGTTTTATTTCCAAGATCTAGGAAATAAACTTCATTCTTTCCCACAATAGCTTGTTCTTGTTTCATGAATGCAATATTCTTTTTTTATCCTTTTCAGGGTATAAACACACTTTCCTTAAAGTCTCCTTCTTCATGTGGTGCCTGGGTGGCTCAGTCAGTTAAGCACCCGACCCTTGGTTTCAGCTCAGGTCGTGATCTCAGGGTCGTGAGACTGAGTCCTGAGTCAGGCTGTGCGCTCAGCGCAGAGTCTGCTTGAGATTCTCTGCCTCCCCCTCTCCAGCTGCCCTTCCCCTGCTCTCTCTCGCAAATAAATAAATTTTTTAAAGAGTCTCCTTCTTTATGGTCTATTTACTTGGATCCTCCCCTGTTAGCTTCTCAATTTCTTGAATTTGGAGCTTTTATGACTGATGTTGGTTTTCCTCTGATGTTTGGTGACTCTGAGCTATGCACTTGCTCTGCTGTTTCAGATCCCCAGGACATAAATCTATTCACCAGAGCCCATGTGCAGTAATCACAGGGAGGGATGGGACACACAGGACTTTAAGACTGATTTCTAGGGGCGCCTGGGGGGCTCAGTTGTTTAAGCGTCTGCCTTCGGCTCCGGTCATGATCCCGCGGTCCTGGGATCCAGCCCTGCATCAGACTCCCTGCTCAGCGGGGAGCCTGCTTCTCCTTCTCCCTCTGTCTGCTGCCCCCCCGCTTGTGCTCTCTCTCTGTCAAATAAATAAATAAAATCTTTACAAAAAAAAAAAGGACTGACTTCTATTTTAATATGATTCCATCTGCCTTCTATCCTTCAGAAATTCCTCAAATTTCTAGACTAATCAGGACATTCTTTTTTTCACCACTGTTAAAGACATATCTTTCTGATATATTCAGGGATTTGGGGCACATGTGTGGTGGCATGTGTTCAATTTACCATCTTAAGACACTTTAGCAGTGGCCATATAGCACTGACCAGGTAGAGAGGGTTCTAAATATGAGCCACTAATACCAAACACTTGACAGATACATGTCTAATAGTAGAATACAAGATTCCTTCCTAGTCTGAAAATGGGCAAATATATGAGGTGTCTTTAAGATGATGGATCCCAGGGTGGCTGGGTGGCTCAGTTGTTAAGTGTCTGCATTCAGCTCAGGTCATGGTCCCGGGGTCCCAGGATCGAGCCCCGCATCGGGCTCCCTGCTCCGCGGGAAGCCTGCTTCTCCCTCTCCCACTCCCCCTGCTTGTGTTCCTGCTCTCTCTCTCTCTCTGTCAAATAAATAATATCTTAAAAAAAAAAAGATGATGGATCCCTTTTTTTTTCTTTGCTTGCCAAACTAAGCCTTCTTTTACTTTTTATGATTTTCCAGGTATTGGTTTTGAGAAGTTTCAATAGACAAACTCAGGGCGTCAGGGTGGCTCAGTCGTTGAGCATCTGCCTTCGGCTCAGGTCATGATTCCAGGGTCCTGGGATCAAACCCTGCATGGGGCTCCCTGCTCCGCGGGAAGCCTGCTTCTCCCTCTCCCTCTCCCCCTGCTTGTGTTCCCTCTCTCGCTGTGTCTCTGTCAAATAAATAAAATCTTTCTTTTAATAAAGATTTTATTTATTTATTTGAGAGAGAGAATGAGAGACAGCACGAGAGAGAAGAGGGTCAGAGGGAGAAACAGACTCCCTGCTGAGCAGGGAGCCCGATGCGGGACTCGATCCCGGGACTCCAGGATCATGACCTGAGCCGAAGGCAGTCGCTTAACCAACTGAGCCACCCAGGCGCCCTAAATAAAATCTTAAAAAAACAAAAAAAACAAAAAAAACAGACAAACTCTTCTGGTTAATGAAATAGTAATTATAAGTTAGTAAATGTTTTCTTTTTTCCTTCTATTTTTTAAAAATAAATATTTTTTAAACCAAATGTAACACCAGCTTTAAGAGTATGGCTGTCATGAATCATTTCACCAGTATCTAATCAACTGATTACATCATATTTCTAGAACTGCAAAGCCAAGAAATGACCCTGGGACAGAGGTATCCACAACAACCCTAGGGACCCCTGGGGCTCCCTTTGAATCATGGAACATCACGAACAACCAATCACTAAAAGAAAAAATAATTTGGGAGAAGAAATAATTTCTAAGCCTTGTCCAAGATAATCTGATTTAAAGGAGACTATTTCTCTCTAGTAAGCTGAAGAGAGGATATGCCTCCTGTAATAAATGCCAGGTTAATAATGTTTACTTACAGAAATTAAAATATCTCTTTCCTGCACTGAAATATTCACATAAAACTCAAATACCTATCTGGCTCAATTCAAAGCTGTTTCTTGTCAGAGTAATGGGGGGGGAAGTTCTTCAATAAAATGTCATTGCCTTGGGGTAAAAAGCAACATAACAAATAGATCAGTTTTATTACAGTTCTGCAATAAGAAGAAAATATTTTTTAAATGAGATTCCTGCCTGTAAGTGAAGTTAATGCTGAAATAAAAAAATGAAGCAAGAGAAGCCAGTCGGTAGGCTCCCCGCTTTCTCTGCCACTTGGGTTCCTTAATCCCCAACTATTTCTCATTTGCTAAGTAAGAAAGAGTTAACTCATAAATTAGAAGAATGTTGTTTCAGCTCCACAGAAAGCTTTTAAGAAGAGGGTCAACGCCAGGACTAGATTCTTCATTAACTCATTAACAAGACAGGTCACTGTGGCCTCAGGGTTCATTTATCAGCAGGAAAACCTCAGCTGGTAATGGCTGGTTGTTTCCTGCACATCTCAAAATTCAGAATGGAGAAGCAGACTCCATTGTGAGTTGGCTTCCTGGCCTGGAAGGAAAGAAAATATTTTCCCGATGACTATTCTTTTCTCAGGCTGGTGTGACACTTGGCCCAAAGGCCCAATGGGCAAACATGGGGCTTCTACTCATGGACACGTTCTAATGTTTTTTGTTCCTAGTTAATTATGGTCTAATGATGTTGTGTGTAACCTCATTGGGTTTTACTGACAAGGCACTCCTTTTTAAATGAATTTTTATGTAAATGTTAATAGCTGTAAGTGAGGCAAGTTTCAGCAGTGATTGCCCATCGGCCTGTACCATGTACCAGCAGCGACCACTCCCCTTGACGGCTCCTGTTCTTGACTGTGACCTACTGTTCATAGTGCAAAATGGATTCAAAGCCATCAATAACCCTATGGAAATCCAACTGGTTTTGCTATAATGTTCAGAAAGGCCTTCTTTTGTAGTGTGGAGCCTGGCATCTACCTTGAGGAAAACCACGAAAGATCATACAATCATTACACTGCCAAAAGACTGGCAATTTCTCTTCAAAATAAGCAACTGGCTGGATTAGCAGAGAGTTTAAAGCCAAACTCCAAAGTAAAACCTCTCAGCTGGGGGGATTATAAGTCACGCTCCCGTCTATTTGGCATTGCTTTGGCAATTAAGCCCTGGGGAGGCTTCTTTGGTCTTACTGCAAATAGCAGGTTTCAGCAGGGTCTGAGGGAAAAAAGACCTGACGTCCCCCTCCCTTCCCAGCCCTGAACCCACAATGCTGACACAGCTTCCATGGCGCCAAGAAAAGGACAGGCGGTCACAGCATTTCTGAGGAGGTAGAGAGGTTGTGTTTCCTTCCAACCTCTTGCTTTTGTGATCACTTCTAAGACTCCTTTTTGGTGCTCAATTTAGTTCTCTTCCCAAGCAGCCAGCTGAGGAGGCAGGATAGTGCAAGTGGAAAGAGCTGGCTGGAGGAATCAAGAGGCCTAGTCTTTGGCCTCTGCTCTGGCCCTTAGCCTCTCCATGTTCCTTTCCCGTGGTCTCTTTTACTTCTAAAACCCTAGTGGCATTTTCTTAATTCCGAGTACTTGTATAGCAGACACTTCCCAAGCTAAACACTTCAAATATGCACCTCAGGTGCCTGAGTATCACAGACCACACTATGGATGTTCCCAGTTTCTAGCATGCTGCCATGAATAACTTGCAGAGGTGGCCATGCTAGGGGTTTTATAATCCTCTGTTGATATCACAGTTGACTTTTTACTGTAAGATATAGAGACCAGGGGTACTTTCTAATTACTGTTGGGGAAAATCTCCGATATATTGTTTTGAAAAACTGCTACTCACAAGTCCATGTTGGCACTTGTATTTTCGCGGGTACCCTCCCTGTACCTCCAGGAAGAGCAAGTCAGTAGTACAACAAGCACTTATGAGTACAAAACTCTGCGGTCTCAGCTCCACAACAGCTTTGGCAAAAGAAGAGTGTTTTCTTTACCAGCTGTCTCATTAACAGAAAGACCATAAGAATTTGTTTAATTCAAATAAGAGGGGCAGGTAGTAAGGAGGTCACGCTGCTGGATGCCAAAGCCAAATCCAGGTACAGTTCAGACTGACTCTTACACAGCAGCATGCCCGCTGTCTAGCTGCACACAAAAGCAGGACAGGAGTCCTTTCTCTAGGCTCTTACTTGGGAGAAAAAAAAACATTTTGAGGTTAGTGGCTGGGTTAAGAGTCAGGAACCTTCATCTTGCCTTTGTGAGAACCCTTAGCTCAGTAATTCTCAATCTTGGGTGATTCTGTCCCCAGGAACATTTGGCAACATTTGGAGGCATTTTTGGTTGTCCCCACTTGGAGAAGAAAGAGGTATGATGGGCACCCAGTGGACAGAAGCTAGGGATGCTGCCAAACATCCTGTAATGCACAGGACAGCTCTCCACGAGAAAGAACGATTCAGCCCAAATGTCAGGGGTGTGGAGGTTGAGAAGCCCTGCCCTCAGTGAAATGGCAGCCCATGTCCAATGGCAGCAACTCTGCAGAGCTGCTAAAATGAGCACAGCAGTGTCCTTGATTTAGCACTCTGAGCTCCTTGGAAGAAAACCAGATTTAAGGTCAGATCCATCAGTGAACATGCTCCCTGAGTGCCAACTTCTGGTTGTTCTTGGGGATGATAGAGATGAGCCTGGTTCTTGGGAAAATGGAAAAAAAATCTCTGGGCTAAATGTAAAGATTCTATTGCATGACAATAAGCATTTCTAAATACCATCAGCAAAAACCCTTTCACATTTCAGCTGGTTAGAGAATAAAATGGTGGTGCTGGTGGCACGAGACAGGCAGTTTTCTCTGCACGCACATGTTCCTCTCTCTGGTTTAATGGCAGCTCCTTTGTTGAGGACTCCACCGCTGAGCAGCCCTCCAGTGGCCTGGGAAAAGCCTGGCTGACTCCCTCACATTAATGTGCTGACTCTGTTTTTCTCCAGCAAAAAAGGTGCTGGT
Organism: Callorhinus ursinus; assembly: GCF_003265705.2. Lineage (NCBI taxonomy): Eukaryota > Metazoa > Chordata > Mammalia > Carnivora > Otariidae > Callorhinus > Callorhinus ursinus. The sequence goes on from NW_027397108.1 coordinate 158,933, forward strand.
CCACACCACAGCGATGAGAAACAATCGCTAATGGAATTGTTCCAAGATGGAAAGGAATTTGAGAGAAAATATATGTCCATGAGAAAACAGCTGGGGCAATTCCCACAGTCTTACGGGGAGCACAAGGCCCCAGAGCACGTGAGGGCAGCCTGGGAAGGATTTCATGACCTCATCACTAGCCCGACTATTTTAAAAGTTTGTAAATAGAAACCAAGCACTAAGCTTTGGAACTACCTTAGCTAAAAAACTAAGCAGAAAGAACCCTCAAAGTTGGCATGATGAGCTAAAAATGATCAATCTCCTAATACTGACTAAACCTATTCTTTCCTGCCATACCACTGTAAATCAGTCAATGCAAGATCAGCTCGTGCAAGGTTGATTTCCTAAGGAGGCAAAGGAAAGGGAATAATTCAGCTGACAACTGGACAGCTGAGTAGACTGGGTAATGAGTATGCAACCTTTTTATGCAGAATTTTAAAAAGGCATTTGTTTAATTATGAGGACATTTTAAGAATCTCTAGTATGAAACAGTTTCCCCCTTATCCCCAATTTAAAGCAGCATGGATGATTTTAGAGCTCCTATTTGGTGCAATTATGGTAAGACAATGGGCTTTAATAAACCACAGTTACTTAAAACCCAGTGGATCAATTGCATGGCTGCTGGATGCAACTAACCAACCTCTAGCAGTAGTGCACAAATTCTGAAGCCAATGAAAAGCCTGCCCCGTCAGCATATACAAAGCTTTGGGGGCCTATACATATTTTTTTCATTGCTATACACAAACATAAAAAGGAATCAGGGTGATGATTGCACAACAATATGAATGTACTAAATATCACTGAATGTATACTTTAAATTAATTTACGTTTTGTGAATTTCACCTCAGTAAGAAAACGAAGATATCAGGAGTTCAATCAGTTTAATTGCTTTAGAAAAAAAACAAGCACCTCAGTGGCTCAAGTCGGTTAACTGCCTTTGGCTCAGTTTGCCTTCGGCTCAGGTCATGATCTCAGGGTTCTAGGAATGAGCCCTCCATTAGGCTCCCTGCTCAGCAGGGGGTCTGCTTCTCCCTCTCCCTCTGCCCCCTCCCAGCCCTGCTCATGCTCTCTCAAATAAATAAATAAATAAATAAAATCTTAAAAAAAAAAAACCTTGTTAAAAAAAGGAAAACAAAATCATTAGACGTAGGACTATTTGACAAGTATCTATAAAATAATGGTACAATTCATGACCAAACAATTCTATTATAACAGCTCATGTTCAGATGTTTTGTAGAAGTGTATTCACAGGACACGTGGGTGGCTCAGTCCATTAAGTGTCTGCCTTTGGCTGAGGTTGTGATCCCAAGGTCCCAGGATCCCTGCTCAGTGGGGAGTCTCCTTCCCCTCTGCCTCTGCCCCCCACCACCCGTGCTCTCTCTCTCAAATAAATAAAATTTTAAAAAAAATGTATTCACATAAGAAAAAAAAAAAGGAAAGCTGAATGAAAGACTACTCAAAATAAATTTTTACAATAATAATCTCCAAGAACAACCCAGAAGCAATACCTTTTAGGAAAAATGTGAGAGAATGTGGTGAACAGGAATTTAAGATCAGTTTCACAGAACATGTGAGAGAATGTGGTGAACAGGAATTTAAGATCATTTGTTTTCTTGTCATGACTGGTTTGAGGTAGACCAATGTGGAAGCTGGAATAAAAGGAATTAACTGAGTGAACCTTCAGATCTTGAAAAATGTTGATCTTTCTTCCCTCTTTAAAGATTTTTAAATTAATTAATTAGCTAATTAATTAATTTAGAGAGCCACCCGAACAGGGATGGGGCAGAGGGCGAGGGAGAGAGAGAATCTCAAGCAGACTCTGCTGGGGACAGAGCCCGATGCAGGGCTTGATCTCACGACCCTGAGCTGAGATCATGACCTGAAATCAAGAGTCGGACGCTTAACCCAATGAGCTACCCGAGTGCCCCGAGAAATGTTGATCTTTCTAAGACGTGTTATTTGGTCCTAAATTCGTCCCAGCTGCCACAAGGCCTGCCTGGTCTGGCCTGTATTCTCAGGCTGCACTAGGGAATAATCAAGGTCTTCTTTAGATGAAGTCTGGAAGCTTCCACATCTCTAACCAAGGAGAAATCTGCATGTCCATTAAGAGAAAATAAAAGAACTGGACGGTAGTGTAAAAAGCATGAAGTGATGGTTCAAATGTAACTGTTCAGTTCAAATACATTGCCCATAAGGACTCACCTTGCTTACATTTTGTGGGACACATACCATGCTTACTTGTCTAGTGTGAACAGAAAGGAGGTGAGATTATGTCCTAGATTCCCACATAAAAGCTTCCGGTGAAATATAAATGAAATAGCCCAAGAACCAGAAATGTTAATTTGTGGGGCACTTAGGTGGTTCAGTCATTAAGTGTCTGCCTTCGGCTCAGGTCATGATCCCAGGGTCCTGGGATCGAGCCCGCATCGGGCTCCTGGCTCACCGGGAGGCCTGCTTCTCCCTCTCCCACTCCCCCTGCTTGTGTTCCCTCTCTCACTGTCTCTCTCTCTCTGTCAGATAAATAAATAAAATCTTAAAAAAAAAAAAAAAAGGAATGTTAGTTTGCTAAAGTTCTTTGGGACTAATTGTTCTACTGCACATAGTACCAGAAGAACAGGTAGAGTGAAAGAAGCAAGAATAAACAGTTACTGAGTTTCTAGATATTCTACACCAGGCATACCTTGATTTTCCAAAATAATTCTAAAAATTTCTACTCAGAAAAAAAAACAAAAGTCAACACCCCCTGCAAAAAAGATTAGTATGCCATCCAAACTCTGGAAATAACCTGTGCTCCATTCCGCTCCTCTGAGGCAGTATTTTGCAGCCTAACAAAGATTGGGAAATCCAGTCAGTCATCAGGACTTCCCCACCCCGCCCCTGTAAAGTGTCACTTTCCTTGGGAAAACGAAGGCATTCTCATCTATCCTCCCACAAAACAGCAAGTAAGCAAGTAGTTGATGCCACAACACACTCTGCGAGCTCAAGCTCAGTAACTAGAATCAATGTTCCGTTTTTTTGTTTTAAAGATTTTATTTATTTATTTGACAGAGAGAGACATAGCGAGAGAGGGAACACAGGCAGGGGGAGTGGGAGAGGGAGAAGCAGGCTTCCCGCCGAGCAGGGAGCCCGATGCGGGGCTCGATCCCAAGACCCTGGGATCATGACCTGACCTGAAGGCAGACGTCCAACCGTCTGAGCCACCCAGGTGCCCCTAAAAATATCTTAAAAAAAAAAACAAAAAACCAAGACTGAGAAACTGTCAGATTAGAGGGGTCTATGGCGACCTGACAACTAACTGCAAGGTAGAATCCTAGTTTGGATCCTGAACACAAAAAGGATATTAGTAAGAAAACTGGTAAACTATGAATATAAAGTCTGCCGTCTAGTTAACAGCTTTGTAGCAATATTAATTTCTTAGTTTTGGGATAAATGTACCAGGGTTAGGTAAGACGTTTTAACACTAGAGGAAGTTGGATGAAGGGCTCATGGGAGCTCTTTGTACTGTCTTTACAACTTTTCAGTAAATCCAAAATTATTTCAAAATAAATTTAAAAATAAGAACAAAAATAAATAAATTTAAGCCCAAAGCCTAAAATTTCTTGGTCTCTGCATTGATGGTCATTGTCTTGTCTTGGATGGGAAAGAAATGTTGATTTAACATGAAAAACTGGAAAACCCCAGTAAACTGCAAGTTGTTTTTTTCTTTTTGGTTTACCTTAAACCAAACTAATGAGGTAGTAATTTATTGCAAGCTCTTTTTTTGATAGAGACATATTTGTGCATCATAAAATGCACTCTATTTTAAACTGCACATTTCAGTGGTTATTAGTATAGTCAAAACTTGTATAACCATCACTAGAACATTTCCATTTTTTTGGTCTTTCTCTTGCCGAAAAAAAAAAAAAAAAACCCTTGTAACCATTAGCAGCCAGCTGCCCCCATTCCTTACCTTCTCCAGCCCCTGACAACCACTAATCTACTTTCTCTGTATGGATTTACTTACTCTGGATATTCCATGTAAGTGGAATCATAACATATGTGGCCTTCTGGCTTCTTTCACTTAGCGTAAGGTTTCTCAGGTTTATCTATGTTATAGCATGAAATCAGTACCTCATTTTTTGTGGCCAGACAATATTCCATCATATGGATTTTATACCAGTTTATTTATCCATTCACCAGCTGATAGACATCTGGATTGCTTCCACCCTTTGGCTATTATGAATGATGCTATAATGAACACTGTGTGGACAAGAGATACCCACTTGTCCCAGTACTGTCTGTTGAAAAGATGACACTACACCATCTCCATTTAATTGTCTTGGCATCATGGTCAAAAATTAACTGACCAGGGGCGCCTGGGTGACTCAGTTGGTTAAGTGTCTGCCTTTAGCTCAAGTCATGATCTCAGGGTCCTGGGATCGAGCCCCACGTCGAGCTCTCTGCTCAGCGGGAAGCCTGCTTCTCCCTCTCCCTCTGCTCACTGCTCCCCCTCCTTGTGCTCTTTCTGTCAAATAAATAAATAAATAAAATCTTAAAAAAAAAAATTCAACTGACCATAGGGGTGCCTGGGTGGCTCAGTCAGTTGAGCATCAGATTCTTGGTTTTGGCTCAGATTATGATGTCAGGGTTGTGAGAACGAGCCTTACATCAGGCTCCATGCTCAGCAGGGAGTAAGCTTGAGATTCTCTCTCCCTCTCCCTTTGTTCCACACCCCACTCATGTTCTCTCAAATAAATCATCTTTTTAAAAAAAATTTAGAAAAAATTAACTGACCATAAATGTGAGGGTATACAGTAGCCCCCCATTCTTGAAACCAAGGATAGTACAGAACCCCATATGTTTTTGCTTATACATGTATACCTATGATAAAGTTTAATTTATAAATTAGGCACAGTAAGATAACAATAACTAGTAAGTCATATGAGTGTGGTGTCTCTCTCTCTCAAAATACCTTATTGTACTGTGTTTATTTACTCTTGTTGTGATGATGTGAGATGATAAAAGTCCTACATGATGAGAGGCAGTGAGGTGAGTGATACAGGCACTGTGACCCAACGCTCGACTACCACTAACCTTCTGACTGTACATCAGGAGGGTCATCTACTTCCGGACCATAACTGAGCACAGGTAACTGAAACCCCGGAAAACGAAACCACGAATAAGGAGGGACTACCATATTTCTGAACTCTCAGTTAACTCCACGGCTCTGGATGTGTTTTCTTATGCTGTACCACACTGTCTTCATTACTGTAGCTTTGTAATAAGTTCTGAAGTCCAAAAATGTGAATCCTCCAACTTTGTTCTTTTTCAAAAACGGTTTTGGCTATTCTGAGTCCCTTAAGTTTCCATATGATTTTATTTTATTTTTTTTAAAGATTTTATTTATTTGTCAGAGAGGGAGAGAGAACACAAGCAGGGGGAGCGGCAGGCACAGGGAGAAGCAGGCTTCCCGCTGAGCAGGGAGGCCAGTGCGGGACTCGATCCCAGGACCCTGGGATCATGACCTGAGCCGAAGGCAGATGCTTAAACAACTGAGCCACCCAGGCATCCCTGATTTGATTTTATTTTTAAAGTATGTATGTATGTAATCTCTATACCCAACGTGGGGCTCAAACTCACAACCCTGAGATCAAGAGTCACAAGCTCTTCCAACTGAGCCAGCCAGGCACCCCTCCATATGATGTTAGAATTAGCTTATCAATTTCTATAAAGAAGCCACCTGGGATTCTGATGGGAACCGCACTGAATCTGTACATCAATTTGGGAGTACTGCCATTTAACCATATTAAGTCTTCCAACCCATGAACGTGGATGTCTTTCCATTTATTTAGATTTCTAGTATCTTTTGCAGTATTTTGGAGATTTCAATGTACAAGTCTTAAAGATCTTCTATTAAATTTATTCCCAAGTATATTCTTCTTAATGCTTTTAAAGTAAAATTATCTTAATTTCATCTTTGGATTGTTCATTACTACTTTATCAAAATATAATTGATTTTTGTATAATTGATGTGGAGAACAAAGGCAAAAGAAATGTAGAAAAAAATTAAATTTCCTTACAACTTCCAGTCCACTGACAAGTTCTTGAGACAGGCAGGGTGACCTTCCTCCAGAAGCTTAACTGCCTCAATGTTAATACTTTACTGGAGGTGAAAAGCAACCTTAGCTTGATATTAGCCCGACCTCCAGGATGCTCTAAGTCTTTTTTAACATCTAAAAATTCCTTTGGAAACTTCCATTATCTCTCCCCCCCACCCCAAGATATATGTTAGCCATCATCCTTCAAACATATGGCCCAGTGATATCCATTTGAAAGGTCTCATGAACCAATCTTAACAGCAGCTAGCTCTTCCTCAAGGTCCTGAAAGCCTTGCTTCCAAATTCCTTAGAGATTTACGCTCTCCCTAACTCCCTCACAACTTAAAAGTATATAATCAATCACTCTGCACAATCCCAGCACAGCTCTTTCTGTCCACAGGGCCTGTCCCTGCGCTTTAATAAAACCATCTTTTTTGGGCACCTGGGTGGCTCAGTTGGTTAAGCGACTGCCTTTGGCTCAGGTCATGATCCTGGAGTCCCAGGATCAAGTCCCGCATCGGGCTCCCTGCTTGGCGGGGAGTCTGCTTCTCCCTCTGACCCTCCCCCATCTCATGTGCTCTCTCTCTCTCAAATAAATAAATAAAATCTTAAAACAACAACAACAACAACACCATCTTTTTTGCACCGAAAACATCTCAAGAATTCTTTCTTGACTGTTCGCTGCTGGACCCCAACATTCCACATCATAATGATCTTGTATCCTGCCTTGCTGAGCTTGTTTATTAATTCTCATAGTTTTTTGGAGGATTGCTTAGACATTTCTATATGTAAGATCATGTCATCTGTGAATATAGTTTAACTTCTCCCTTTCCAATTTGGATGCCTGTTATTTCGTTTTCTTGTGTAATTGCTGTGACTAAAACCTCTAGCACAATGCTGAACAGAAAGGCATGAGGGGACATCCTTGCCTTGTTCCTATCTTGGGAAAGCATCCACATGTTTCATGATTAAGTAAGATGCTAGTGGTGAGTTGGTTTTTCATAAAGTGACCTTTATCAGTTTGAGGAAGTTCTCTTTTATTCCTAGTATGTTGAGTGTACTCCATTCCTTTGTTTCTTTTTTTTTTTAACAACTGAATAATATTCTACTTCCAGTGTATGGATGTGGCAGAATGAGAAATATATTTGGTCTGTCCTCAGTTCCTGGGACAGAGCTCTTAAAACCCTCAGATTTTCCTGCACATAAGAGTGTCTTTTGTTCTTCATACTAAGAGCCCCTTTTGATCACACAGGGAGTTTAATGCTAATGAGATGACTTAAGGTGGAGCCCCTAAATAGAGTCTCAGGATGGAGCCGGGCACTAGAAAGACCAAATGATTACAGTGTTGAAACTTTTAATCCACCCATTGACCTCAGGAAAGGGGAAGGGGAGCTGAGATTAGGCTCTATAAAAACCTGAAAGTGAGATGTGATGCATTTCTAGGTTAGTAAACACATCCAGGTGCTGAGAGGGTGGGATTCCTGGAGATAGCCCGAAAGCTCTGTATGCACACTCCCCAACACCTATGCATATCTTCCATCTGGCTGTTCGGGAGTTGTATCCTTTATAACAAACTGGTAAACTTAACGAAAAGTGCCTTCCTGAGTTCTGTGACCATTCTAGCCAATTATAACATCTTAGGAGGGGCCTGTGATTATAATTTACAGATAACTGGTCAAAGGTATGGATGGCCCAGGACTTGTGATTGGTGTCTCAAGTGAGGAGTAGTCTTGTGGGACTAAACCCTTGTAGACTTACTAACACTGGATATGCTAACTCCAAGTAGTTAGTATCAGAATTGAAATGTTGAAGCCCCCAGTTGATGTCTGGAGAATCAGAGAAATGGCTATTGGTACTGGAAAACCCTCCAGAATAAATGGACATTTTGTTTATCCATTCTTCAGTTGACAGACATTGGAGTGTTTCTAGTTTTTGACTACTATGAATAATGTTGTTATGAACATTTGTGTAAAAGTTTTTGTGTGGACATATGTTTTCATTTTTCTTAGGTATTTACCTAGGAGGAGAATTTTTGGATCATATGGTAAATCTGTGTTTAATTATTTGAGGAACTGCCAATTTTTTTCTAAAGCAGTTACACTATTTTACACCCTACCAGCAATTTTTCTATGCCCTCATCAACACTTGCTATTTCCATCTTTTTATTTTTTTTTTTTTTAAGTAGGCTCCACGCCAAGCATGGAGCCCAATGTGGGGCCTAAACCAATGACACTGAGATCCAGACCTGAGCTGAGATCAAGAGTTGGGCGCTTAACCAAGTGAGCTACCCAGGCGCCCCACCATCTTTTTATTATAGTCATCCTAGTGGGTGTAAAGTGGTACCTGACTGTGGTTTGATTTGCATTTCCCTAATGAATAATTATTTATTGCAATCTCTCTCTCTCTCTCTTTTAAAGATTTATTTATTTATTTGAAAGAGACACAGAGAGAGAGGGAACACAAGCAGGGGGAGTGGGAGAGGGAGAAGCAGGCTCCCCACAGAGCAGGGAGCCCAATGCAGGGCTCAATCCCAGGACCCTGGGATCATGACCTGAGCCAAAGGCAGATGCTTAACGACTGAGCCACCCAGGCGCCCCTGCAATCTCTTTAAAAATTACATGTTATTTAAAATTATTGCAGACATTTAAGTGGATACAACCTAAGTAAGGATAGCTTTAAATCACACTGAAATTTTGGCCAAAAACCACAAAAACACATTGGCATAAGATTATTCATTTCAGGACTCTTTACAATAACAAAAGACTAGAAACAACCCAAATGTTTATCAAAGAAAACTAACTGAGTAAACTCTGGTACACTTATACAATGAAATAGTTTGCATGTTAAAAGAAATGAATGAGGAAACTAAGTATTACTATCAAGTGAGCTCTAGAATATAAAGTAGAAAAAAGCAAGGCAGAGAAAACTATATATATATAGTATACTATACATAGTATAGTTAATCTAAGTCAGGGGAGATAAATATAACCTTTTTTTATTGGAAGGATAAACATTAAAGAGGTTACTTATGGTATAAAGAGAGAATAGGTAGAGGGAACACAGAAGCTAAACTTATTTGAAAATGTTTTTATCAATTTTGTATAAGTACAAAATAAAATTTAAGTAGAAACAAAAGTGATCCCTAAAAAGATAAAACAAATGAGGGAGCCTGGGTGGCTCGGTTAAGCATCCGACTCTTGGTTTTGGCTCAGATCATGACCTCAAGGGTTGTGAGATCAAGCCCCGCGACTCCATGCTCAACGGGCTCAGCATGGAGTCGGCCTGGGATTCTCTCTCCCTCTGCCCCTCCCGCACTTAAAAAAATAAAACAAAACAAATAAACCTAATATGTATCTAGTTGGTGGCATTACTATAAAAAGAAATACTATTCCAAGAGACTTAGAATTTGACTCTACATTTCTACTGAAATTCAACACTGAGGACAAAAAGAACTGCAAAATCAAAACCACCAACTTAATCCATTTGTACTAACCACACTCTGTGATGGTAGTGTTGGTACTGTCATTCTGAGACTTTCATTGTATATTGTGAAATAAAACAAATGGGTATTTATGTGATATCCAATCGTGTTTGATCTCAGTTTAGGAAGGTAGAAACTTCAGATGTAAGATAACTCAAGGGTCCTAAATTTGAGGAACCACCATACTGTTTTCCAGAATTGCTGAATCACTATACTGTACATCTGAAACTAATATAACACTGTACATTAATTATACCAGAATAAAAAGAGAAAGAGTCCTAAATTTGATCTGGAAGTAGCAGTATTGTCTTTAGAGTAAGGAAATCAAAACAAAACAAAGTTCTTTGCTCTGTGTACTGAGAAGTCCTTGTGACAATGACCTCCTCAGTAGCAACTAGCAATTCCTTAACCCTAGTGTGTTGAAATAATGTTTCCCACCAAAAGGCCCCAGGACTCCTACATTAGAGAGTGGATACCAGGTCTGGGGCAGGACTTGTACTAAATGGGCCTGGGATATTCTGACATACCAGATAACATGGAAGTGAGGGTCACAATAAGAAACACTATTGGCTACTACTGAAGCATGTTAGTCAACAACTCATTTTGAAAACAGGTAAATAAAAACAAAGAATCAAGCATTTATCTTATCTTTCCTATATGAACTGGGAACCAAACAGGTTTATACTTATGGAAGTATTACAGCTAATAAATTAAGAAGGAATGACAGAATTAGACTGTCAATGCTACAGACTGAATGTTCCTGTCTCCCCAAAATTCACACTGAAATCTAAGCAAAATGTGATGGTATCTGGAAGTGGGTCCTTTGGGCGGTGTATAGGATATGAGGGTGGAATCCTCATAAATGGGATTAGTATGCTTAAAAAAGAAATCCTAGAAAACTCCCTTGCCCTTTCTGCCATGTAAAGACAGTAAAAGGCCAAGAACCAGAAAGCGGGATCTCACCAGACATCGATCTTCAACCTGGGCTTTCTAGCCTCCAGAACTGTGAGAAATAAATTACTGTTGTTTATAAACCACCCAGTCTCCAGTAATCTATTACATCAGTTTGAAGAGATTAAGACAGTCACCATTTTGCAACCACAAATGGATCTAGGATCAATAGCTACTAACATCACAAAAACAGAAAACTAGGAATTATGTCTCCTATATAGCACTCTGATACAGTTTTGAAAATAAAAATTATATATATATTGGAACCTAATCAAATCTTTAGATACACGTACCAACTTACAGGAAAGAGAGAGGCCAAAGAAACATTAAATTCTATTATGGGGTGTAACCAGCAAAATCTAGGATGTGGGAAACTCTATAGGACAAACAACCTAGTTTCTTCATCAAATATATTTCAAGTAAAAATAAAGGAGATGGAATGGAAATTTTTTTTTAAAGATTTTATTTATTTATTTGAGAGAGAGAGAGCACATGAGAGGAGGGAGGGTCAGAGGGAGAAGCAGACTCCCTGCTGAGCAGGGAGCCTGATGCGGGACTTGATCCTGGAATTCCGGGATCATGACTTGAGCCGAAGGCAGTCGCTTAACCAACTGAGCCACCCAGGCGCCCGAGATGGAATGGAAATTTTAAGATTATAAAGGAACTAAGATATAACAACCAACCTACAAGCCTGGGCCTTACTGAATCCCGATTCAAACAAACTCTAGGAAAATAACCAAACACAAGACAAATCAGACAATTAAACAATGACTGGATATTTGGCAAATATTATGAAAACAATTTTTTTTCAGGCATGATATAGTAACTGTGCTTAAAGAAGAAATACATACTAAAATATAAATATATAATATTATAATATTTATAGGTAAATATTTTTCCTTTAGAGAGAAGTATTAAAATATTTATAAGCAAAATTATATTCTGGGATTTGCTTCAAAATCAATCAATAAATAATAAATAATGTGGTGGGGTAGATAGAAGTATAGATGAAATACGATTGGGCACTAATGTTTAATTACTGGTGGGCAAAAAAAAAGAAAAAAATAAATGGACCATGGTATTAGAGAAGTAACAGTAATAAAAAAATTATTTATCAAAGTTTTTAAACTACTTTTTTTCAACTTTAAAGCTTTTAATCATTTTACTGAATCTCTGTTCCATGCCTCTCTCTGGGAACAGAAGAGACTATTTGTAATTGAAGTAAAATTCTTCTACTTGCTGCTGTAATTACTTTTTGCGTTTAAAGAAGAATTTCCACAGAAACTACCATAAACATCCATTCTAAGAATCTTAACTATACAATCATGTCTCCAATGAAATAGCTGTTTATATGATACCAATATTATAAAAGATTTTTTACTGTAACATAAAGGAAAAGTTAACAGAAAAATAAGCTTGCTTGCTTTAATGAACTAAGTGGTTTTCACTGGGAGTATACTTAAGCACAAGAAAAGTTAAATGTGAATCACAACCTTCATGTAATTCCTGTTTCTCAAGGAATATTTAAAATCCAGACAGCATGAAAGCCATTCATTTAGAAAACTGATGGGGTAAATTTCCAAAGGGAAAATTATCACTTATATCAGGAATGGCAAATATCTAGCAACCATGTCTCTGCTTCCTGGCTTCCCTTTCCTTAGAAAAGCATCATAAGGGGCACCTTGTTAAACATCTGACTCCTGATTTTGGCTCAGGTCATGATCTCAGGATCTTGAGATCGAGTCCTGAGTCAGGCTCTGCGCTGGGTGTGGAGCTTGCTTAGGATCCCCTCTCCGGCCCCCACCCCTGCTCTCTCTCAAAAAAAAAAAAGAAGGAAGAAAAGAAAGAAAAGAAAGAAAAGAAAGAAAAGAAGAAAGAAAGAAAGAAGAATGAAAGAAAGGAAGAAAAAAAGAAAGAAAGAAAGAAAAAGAAAGAAAGAAAGAAAGAAAGAAAGAAAGAAAAAGAAGGAAAGAAAGAAAGAAAAAGAAAGAAAGGAAGGAAGGAAGGAAAGGAAGGAAAGGAAGGAAAGGAAGGAAAGGAAGGAAAGGAAGGAAGGAAGGAAGGAAGGAAGGAAGGAAGGAAGAAAGAAAGAAAGAAAGAAAGAAAGAAAGAAAGAAAGAAAGAAAG
>NW_027397108.1:171617-351687 GCF_003265705.2 Callorhinus ursinus
AAGAAAGAAAGAAAGAAAGAAAGAAAGAAAGAAAGAAAGAAAGAAAGAAAGAAAGAAAGAAAGAAAGAAAGAGCATCATAAGATAGTGGAAAGATTTTGAGCTTTGTAGTCAGACAAACCTGAGTGTGAATCTGGATTCTGTCTCTTATTTCTTTGAGCAAATTAACAAACCTATCTAAACCTGTTTATCTGTAAAATGAAATAACTATTACCATCATTCTCTCCTGAGGCTTGTTGAAGGAACAGAGTGCCAAGCCATTACTGCTACTACTACCTGAAGGGTAGAAAAATATCCAGCAGAGCTGGGGGAAAGAAGATACTGGCCCACAAAGAAATACTGGACTATCTGCCTTCAAGATCCAGCCTATGTGAGAAGTAGTATATGGAAGCCCTGCAGTGAACTGTGTTGATCTGTGAGGAAAGAGCATAAAGGATGTACACAAGCCAAATGATTCTTCTGCTTTTTTTAAATGAGCTTTCTATTTTATTTTTATTATTATTTCTTTAAGTTAGCTTTACACCCAATGTGGGGCTTAAACTCACAACCCTGAGATCAAGAGTCATGTGCCCTACTGACTGAGCCAGCCAGGTACCTCTAGTCAAAAGATTCTTTTTTTTAGATTTCATTTGTTTGTTTGAGAAAGAGCACACGAGCGAGCGAGCACAAGCAAGGGGAGGGGGCAGAGGGAGAGGGAGAAGCAGGCTCCTCGCTGAGCAGAGAGCCCAATGTGGAGCTAGATCCCAGGACCCTGGGATCATGACCTGAGCTGAAGGCAGACGCTTAACCAACTGAGCCACCAGGTGCCCCAAGATTCTTTTTTTTTTTTTTTAAGTATTTATTTATTTGAGAGAGAGAAAGAGCACGCATGTGTGAGCACACGGCAGGGGAGGGGCAGAGGGAGAACGAGAGTCTTCAAGCAAACTCGTCACTGAGCACAGAGCCCGGAGCCTGGACCCTGACTGAGATCATGACCTGACCTGAAATCAAGAGTTGGACGCCTAACGAACTGAGCCACCCAGGTGTGCTCAAATGATTCTTTATGTGGGCTAGAGATGACTGCTTCAGATCAACAATTAAGAATGACTTGTTTTAAAGTTAGCTGTAGAGATATTTCCTTTCCCACTAGGATTTGAGTCCTTTGAGGACAGACTTTTTTCTTTCTTCTCTGTATCCTTAGCACAACATTTTGCCAAAAGTATTCTTCACTGCCAGACAAAGGAAGGAGAGAGGGAGGGAGGGAAGAAGGAAGACAATTTCACTTAAGAACGAAGCAGCAGTTTGCTGGGCGCCTGCCACCAGCACTGCATTTGCCCACCTGGGAGGAGGAAGCTGAGGCACAGGAGGATGTGGCTGGGTGGGATGCAAAGCCCTTGTCTGCCTGACTGCAAGGATCCCAGATACAGAGATGCTGAAAAATCTACGACACATCTCCAGGGGAGGTGTCCTCATGAGGATATAAAATCATGGTGGCCTCAGAGATCCATTAGTTCGGACAAATGCACTGTGGTTAGGCAAGATATTCATATCAAGGGAAACTGAGTGAACGGTAAATGGCACTCTGTTTTATCTTCGCAATTCTTCTATAAATCTAAAATTTATTTATGTTCTTAAATACGGTAGGGCAAAAGGAGAAAGTGCAGTTTAAAAATTAGCTGCCTAGGGCGCCTGGGTGGCTCAGTTGGTTAAGCGACTGCCTTTGGCTCAGGTCATGATCCTGGAGTCCCGGGATTGAGTCCCGCATCGGGCTCCCTGCTCAGCAGGGCGTCTGCTTCTCCCTCTGACCCTCCCCCCTCTCATGCTCTCTCTATCTCATTCTGTCAAATAAATAAATAAATAAATCTTAAAAAAAAAATTAGCTGCCTAGGGCACCTGGGTGGCTTAGTTAGTTAAGTGTCTGCCTTCGGCTCAGGTCATGATCCCAGGGTCCTGGGACTGAGCCCCACATCAGGCTCCCTGCTCAGCAGAGAGCTTGCTTCTCCCTCTCCCTCTGCTGCTCCAACTGCTTGTGCTCTCTCTCTCTCTCTCTGTCAAATAAATAAAATCTTAAAAAAAATAAATAAAAATTAGCTGCCTAAATGCGATGGAGTATTCTGGATTGGATCCTGGAAGAGCAAAAGGTCACTCGTGAGAAAACTGGAATAAAGTCTAGAGTTTAGTTAATAGTTCTCATTGTTAGTTTCTTAATTTTAGCAAAAGTTCCTTGGTCATGTAAGATGTTAACTTTAAGAGAAGCTGGGTGAAAAGTATATGGGAACTCCGCATCATTTTAGCAACTTTTCTGAAGAAATTATTCTAAAATAACTTTTTCTTTTTTTCAAAGTAAGCTCTATGCCCAATGTGGGGCTTGAACTCATGACCCTGAGATCAAGAGTCACATGCTCTACCAAATGAGCCAGCCAGGTGCTCCTAAAATCGCTTTATTTTTATAAAAAGGAACAAAGAGTAAAAATTAAGTAAAATAAGTATTTTATATACCATATTTAAAATATAATTGTATTTGTAATTAAATAAACATAATTCTATTAAAAATGAGGCTAATTTATTAAACCTTAATTTTTAAATAGGTATCTTTTTAATATTGTTTTACAAAGTGGGAAGTAAGCCACTCTTCTGCCTAGTGTGGTGATCTCCAGGAAAAACATTTGTGCAACACTCAGCAACTCATGCAAGCTAAATAACCTGCTTTTTCCAGATAAACTACAGTTATTGACACTTGGGTATTTGGCAGACATTTTCTCATTTCTGAAAAAAGAACGGAGTCTGTCACTTCAAGAACGACTGCAGCCAATGATAAATTTTGAGCTTTCACATTTTGGAAAACTTCTATCTACCACTGTGAGTTGGACAGCTTCCCAGTACTTAAAGACTTTCTGATGAGATTGGCAGCATATTAATGAATGTGGCTTGTTAATGAAATTAGCCAACATTAGATCTATATAACCCAGTAAGCTAGTATTTTCCAAATGACTAATGCATGGTGTTATAAATCACGTATATTGATTAAAAAAAAATTCATTCAAAGTACAAGTGCCAAAGACTTTGATATAATAGTATAAAAAGTTTACTGATGCAGTCCCAGATCCTGTTTTGCAACCAAACGTTAAGAAACTACCACCGTTAGGGAGACCTGGGTGGCACAATTGGTTAAACGTCTAACTCTTGGTTTTGGCTCAGGTTGTGATCTCAGGGTCGTGAGATCAAGCTCTGCGCTGGGCTCCAGACTGAGTGTGGGATAGGCCTGAGATTCTCTCTCCCTCTCCCTCTGCCCCTACTCTACCCCCTGCACATGCTCTCTCATACAAATAAATAAATCTGAAAAAAAAAAAAAAAGAAAGAAAGAAACCACTACCATTCATAGTTTGGTGTAGTATCACAGAGTGATGTCCAAAATTATCTAACAACTATTAGAATTCTCCTTCCTTTGCAACTACATACCTGTGTGAGGCTAGATTTTTTTCATATAATTCAACCAAAATAACATCAAAATAGACTGAATAGAGATGCAGATCTGAGATCCAGCTATCTTAAGCTTGACAATGAAAAGATAAAATCACAACATGGTAGCCCCTCTTAACCAGTTTTGCTTTCCATGGTTTCAGTTACCCGCAGCCAATCACAGTCCAGCAGCAGGTTACCCTCCTCCTACCCCACAGCTAAGTCAACAGCAGACTGAAACTACATCACATTGCCTACATCACTCTGCTCACTTCCTCTCATCACATAGGCATTTTATCATCTCCCATCCTCACATGAAGAGGGAAGGAACAGTATGGTAAGACAGTCTGGGAGAGAAACCACATTCACGTTAACTTTTACTACAGTGTGTTATTACCATTGTTCTATTACTAGTTATTGTTGTTAATCTCTTACTGTATCTAATTAATAAACTAAACTTTATTATAAGTACGTATGTATAGGACAAAACATAGTACGTAGGTTTGGTACCATCTGTGGTTTCAGGTACCACTGGGTGTCTTGGAATGTAACCCCCACAGATAAATGGGATTACTGTTCTAATCTCGTCACTAATTTTTCTGGGGGAAAATATAGTTATTTATATTATGTTAACATGTAATAGGTTTAGTATTGTTATTTCAAAATGAATTCATAAATATTTTAAACTGCTCTCAATTTTAGACCCTACATCATCTGTTTTGACTCTTCTTACTGCAGGTAAGTGAAAGATTCTGTTTAATTTCTAGATTCTACCTTGCAATAATTACATATTTGTTAACTAAAAAAAAATGTTTTCAGTTTTAATTTCTTATACTATAAATGACAGTTATAACCCACTCATTAATTTTACAGAGTTGCAAAGAGGTCTTGAAAACAAAAAGTTTGAGAATAGTTGATGTAGGGTCATGTGCACATAAGTTTCATTTCTGCAATAGGGGAAAAAAAGGTCAGATTCTTTTTTTTTTTTTAAGATTTTATTTATTCATTTGAGACAGAGAGAAGTGCATGAGCAGGGGGAGGGCAGAGGGAGAGGAAGAAGCAGGCTCCCCACTGAGTCAGGAACCTGATGTGGGACTCGATCCCGGGATCCCAGGACCACGACCTGAGCCGAAGGCAGACGCTCAGCCATCTGAGCCACCCAGGCACTCCCAAAAGGTCAGATTCTTACAGAATAATTCACACCATTGGCTCCAAAATAGCAAAGCTCTGCAGAGGATGATATGCAGTGAAGTGGATTAAGTTCTGATGTTTAGTTAGTTTGTACACTGATTTTTTATCTTTAGAGAGAGAGAAGAAAAAAAAAAGACAAAACAACAACAAAACCACCAAAATCTTATGCCGTGGGTTTGGCAAACCATTAAGCCAATCTTCCCTGCGACTCCATGCCTCTGCAGCCTATAAGCAGCTTCATGGACTACTGCCACCTCCACCTAGCACTAATGCAAGTGCCCACTTTCTATCTGATTTTCCTATCTCCTCCTCCAGGAGTAAGAGCCCCAAACAAATTTGGAGACATAGTCAGCACCATTAAAAATAACTGATTTTGGGGGCACCTGGCTGGCTCAGTCAGTGGAGCATGCGACTCCTGATCTCAGGGTCCTGAGTTGAAGCCCCATATTGGGCATGGAGCCTACTTAAAAACAAAAACAAAACAAGTGGTTTGAATTCAGAACAAAAGGATAACCACCTCTGGCCTCAAACGGATGTGCTTTGCTGTCTACTTGACCAAAGTCAATTTCTCTGAGTGCCAGTGTTTCATATGTACCATCTAAAGTTTTCAATGTTTTGTTCACTGTGCTATCAAACCAAACCTCACATTTGCATTGCTAATGGCTACTCTCCAAAGAAAACTGGAAACAATCTCCTGAGAGACAACTAGTTTCTACTTGGCTAAATCTTGAATACTTTCTACCTTTTCATATGTTCATCTCCCAACAGAGCTTGGAATACCTGTTTTGTGACTTACCCACACATACTTCTTAACACATCAGATAAAAGATGGCTTCTGAAAGGATGTCGTTTCAGAAACTAAACACACAGGTCCTTATACTACAATACAGCTTTATTTCATAGACTTGGGGACTTTGGGGTGGAGAGCAGGGAAGAGCCAGAGGCGTCTCCGAAGAGAATAATGCATGTAATCAGTCTCAACCCCTGATGGGTGTTGAGTCAGACAGCTGGGTGGTAAATCAAGTTCCTCGGAGCCAAAGTAGTGGGATAAATTCTAAATCCTGGCATCAGATGAGTAAGAGAAGCCTGGGGGAAAAGAGAGCTGAAACAATTCTTATGGTATGGGCAGATAAAGAAAGCATAAACCATTTTTCTTTTAAGATCAATTTACACATGTAGAATTATATCCACCTACTAATTCTACCAGTAACGTGAATAAATCAGGTTGTGTATAGTGGGGTCCGTGTAATTCTTATTAGTTACCAAGGTGTCACCAAGTCCTTAAGGCTACTGGATTATCCTGTCTATTAAGGTTTAAATGAAATTGGTTTGATCTATCATCTTATATTTAGGGAAAACATGCATCTTCCCACTCTCTTCTGGATATTCTAAGGATCTCTCATGTATTTAGTTGATTCTTTCTTCAATTCTTTTGGTTGTGTGGAACTCATAACCTCCACTGTCACTCATCTTCAGCACACACTGTTCATACACACAATATTCCATTTGTTGGGGCCCCATGATGGATACCAACTCAATTCTGCCACCAATGCAAAGCTGTAGGCCATTTCAAACCTTTATAGAAGGTTTCAGGATGGGGAGGTACAGGAGAGCTTGGGCGTGAAGGAGGGGAGAAATCTCAACCCAGCACAGTAAATGACTTTTGTAATAGATAATTAGCCATCTCTCTTTTCTGGAGTCCGTGGGAACTTCTCACCAGCTATCCAATCCCTGAAGGTCCTGAATGGTCAAGAACTCTCTGAAGTTCTATGTCAAATTTATGTAGGTGCATATATGTAATTTTTCTCGGAGGCAGGTCCATAATTTTCATCTGATTTTCGAAGGCCTCGAGATCCAAGAAAGGTTAAGACCTACTTCGTATTTAGATGAACATCAAAGCATACTCTAATAGCAGAGGAAATCACTCTCTCCACCAGATAATCGAATCAGTAATAGGGAATAGGGATATGCAAATTAAAATTATAGGACATATAATAAAGTTTGAGATTAGTTGACATAGGGTCATGTGCACATAGGCTTCATTTCTGCAACAGGGGAAAAAAAAGGTCAGATTCTTACTAACAGAATAATTCACACCACTGGCTCCAAAACAGCAAAGCTCTGCAGAGGGTGATACGTAACACTGAGGCTGCCGAGGACTGGAGAAGCAGCAACTCTCACTTGCTGCTAGCCTGATTAACCACTTTGAAAAACAAATTGCAGGGATGTCTGGGTGGCTCAGTCGGTTAAGCGTCTGTCATTGGCTCGGGTCCCACATCGGGCTCCTTGCTCGGTGGGGAGCCTGCCTCTCCCTCTGCCTGTCGCTCCCCCTGCCTGTGTGCTCTCTCTGACAATAAAGTCTTAAAAAAGAAAGAAAGAAAAACAAATCGCCATAATCTTTTTTTTTTTTTTTTAGCAGATTTTATTTTAAAGTAATCTCTCCACCCACCATGGGCCTCAAACCTACAACTCAGAGATCAAGAGTTGCTTGCTCTACCAACTGAGCCAGCCAGCGGCCCCCAAATCGCCATAATCTTCCTAGGTTAACATTTAAACGTACTCTGTTGCCAGCAAATTCACTCTCAGAAATTTTTCAAACTGATTTTTATACCCCAGTGGGCTCCTAGTCAATTTGGTGGGTCACAACCAGTGTTTTATTTTATTTATTTATTTTAAAGATTTATTTATTTGACAGAGAGAGAGACAGCGAGAGAGGGAACACAAGCAGGGGGAGTGGGAGAGGGAGAAGCAGGCTTCCCACTGAGCAGGGAGCCCGATGTGGGGCTCGATCCCAGGACCCTGGGATCATGACCTGAGCCGAGGGCAGACGCTTAACGACTGAGCCACCCAGGTGCCCCAGTATTTTATTTTAATGAAAGAGAATAGAATAGAATGTTATATTTTTACCTCACTACAAACAAGTATTGCATTTTACCTTATTATACATTAGTAAAATTTTTGTTTCATTAGTGTGTGCATGTGCACTGGGGTTATAATGAAAATGATTTCTTACTATGGGCTCACTTCCCAGAACAGTGACCTGGGCAAGCTCTTATGTATGTACACAAGGAAGCATGTATGGGAATGTTCACAACAATATTTTTCCAAAAGCAAAAAACTGGAAACAATGTTAAAAAAAAAAAAGAGTAAGAACTGTGGCATATTCATACAATGGAACATAATAAAGCACTGAATATGAATGAACTAAAGCTACTGCATCAACATGGATCTCAAAATAATGTTAAGTGAAAAAAAGTGAGGGAAAAATACATATCATAAGACAGCATTTATTTCAAGCTTAAAGACAAGGAAAACTAAATAATGATTGTTTAGGGGCACTCATACAAGTAATAAAAACTATATAAAGAAAAGTAGGAGAATAACAAAAACAAAAATTAAGATGGTGTTTACTCACCTCTCCAGGATGGAAAGGGATGCAATGCAGGAGGAATCACAGGGAACTTCTTTAGTTGAGTAATGGACTCTTTCTTAAGCTGGGTACTGAGCCTAAGGGTGTGTGTTCTGTGTGTATCTCTTATATGCATGTTACACATATATTTTTTGTAAGTAGGACATATTTTGTAACGAACAGGAAGACAAAGCTGTCACTAAAATTAGTTTAATGACAACAGTTTTCAAGCAGTTTTGCTGGTCACCAACACTCATGAGCTCCCTTGAGTCCAGATTTGACCTCTAATATTAATCCAGGTGAGGTGACTCTAGGCCTTGGGGCAAGAAAACAATCAAGACTATTCTGGCACTTTCTAGCGCTCCAAGAAAGCAAGAATACCAAGCCAGTCCGAGTTGTGCAGAAAGGACAAAAGGGGTCAGCTTAAAGACAAAGCCATTAGACTGCAACAGCTACAGCATCAAGAAGAAAATAACCATGGCTAACTGAAACAAACTAATTTTGTAAAAATAACTTAGCATCACAAATGGGATGTCCAGAGGGTCTAAAACGGGTTTTTGCATATGGCAAGAAAACAGGAGCTCTCCTCTTCCAACTCAGTAATGCCAAAAGGGAGCATAAGATAAAGACAGGAACAGCAGATATAATAACTTTTCTATAGCAGATCAAAATCCCCTCCCTTCCACCTTTCTATTAGCTGCAAAAAATCAAGATGATTGGGAATTAGCATCAGTTTACTGCCAAGACAGATAGTAATAAGTTGTATACTTTATCTGTTAAGTTGTTTAGAGTGTTTAAAAGAAAAAGCCACATTAAATTTTAATTAATGTTTAATATTTAAACATTAATTTTCAGTAAACAAATTAAATATTAAACCACAGAAATGATATAGATAAAATGTTTAAAAGTTATATATAAGGGGGCACCTGGGTGGCTCAGTTGGTTAGGTGTCTGACTTGATTTCAGCTCACGTCATGATCTCAGGGTCACAAGATTGAGCCCCTTGTCGGACTCCACGCTCCTTGGGGAGTCTGCTTGGGATTCTCTCTCTCCCTCTGCCTCTCTCCCACTCATGCATGATCTCTCTCTCTCAAATAAATAAATCTTTAAAAAAAAGTTGTATATAAAACTTTTTAAAAAAGCAATAACAAATGGAAGTTCATTGTCTACATGGTCTCTCGTATTAATCCAACTTCTTGAATGTTAAGATACATTTCTGGCTATCTTTCAAACATACCACCCATTTCCCAATTTTCTTCCTATAACCAACATTTGTTAATTCAACAACTATTTATTGAGTGCCTTTTTTTTTTTTAACATTTTATTTATTTATTTGACAGAGAGAGACACAGCGAGAGAGGGAACACAAGCAGGGGGAGTGGGAGAAGGAGAAGCAGGCAGCCCGATGTAGGGCTCGATCCCAGGACCCTGGGACCATGACCTGAGCCGAAGGCAGACGCTTAACAACTGAGCCACCCAGGCGCCCCTATTGAGTGCCTATTTTTAACATAAACTATTCTAAGTGCTGCTGATACAGAGGTAAGTAAACAAAGCAGACTGGCTTCCATGGCCTTGGGGCTTATGACCTCACCATATAAATATGGCCCTGTACACTTTAACACTACCCAACCACAGCAATGAAATTCTGGGTTTAAGTCACAGATTCAAGTCCCTGTAAATGCCCCCTAGAATGATAACAGCTATCAGTGTTACAGAGTTTGCTGCTTTGGGACAAGAGGTCCAGGAGGAACTCTAATTCTCATTTCAAAACACAATCTTAGGTCTGATATTACAAAAAATTTAGAAAGGGATAATGATATGGAAAGCTCACAGAATAAAAAAATGTTTAGAATACACAGTACAACTGCCAAGGCACCTGTGCGCTCCATAAATATGCTGCAGAAAATAACTCTGAACACACTGCCACGTTCTCTACTTGTCTGGTTTCTTTCTGAATTTCTCATGTTTGTTTCCTTTTTGGTTCCCTTGGTTTCCTTGCATTCGTTTTCAGAACTCTTATTATTTCTTTGCTCTCTTCCTTCTCCTATTCTGCAGCATGTAGCTACAGCAGGGGCTGGAAGTGTGGCCTAAGAAAAACAAGCCAAAGAGCCTGTCTTGACCAATAATTCCCATACCTTCAGGAAGTTATTTGTATACGATGAAGAAAGCTCAGAAAAACTGAAGTATTTGATGAAGTTCTTTCCCAGAGGTCTTTTTACTAGCCTCGAGGACTTGCATGTTCCTACAGTGTATGACCTCCACAGATTAGGGGATGAGAGTCACACAGGACAGTCCTGGGTCACTACTGGGCTTGTCCGGTTGCCACCTGTCTGCCCTGCAAGCTTTAAGGCATAAGTATCCTTCACCCCGGAAACCGTATCTGTACGCAGACCGATGGTGTGGCCTGCAGTCTAAGGGGGAGCACCCTACTTTGGTGGAGAGGTAGGGCCAGGGTGTAGCTCCAGGAGTGCTGATGTCAACACTGTGTTGAAAGACCCAGCAAAGTAGAAATTAAAATACAGCACACTGCTCTTTTTAAAGAGTCAAATTCTTGTCTTCCTTCCAGACAAGGCAACCCTATCTGCTGGATTCTCCTGGACAGTCCCAGCTTTTTAACTTTATACTCTTTAATGTATTAACTTATTTAACATTAACATTTATTCACATTTAACTTATTTGTTATACCATTGTTAATACCTTCTGGTATATAAATCTGCAAATAAAAAAACCATATGACACAATAATGAAGCTAATCTCAATATACAACACAGGTTGTGAGCTGAAGTACCTTCCACAAGAGTACTCTCTGCTTTTCATTGCTACACGTACAAGCAAACATATAGTTCTGTTTACAAGAAGGAAAAGAATGACTTCACCATGAAACTGCAGTTCACTGTGGGCCCTACTAACGACTGTAAACCCTCCACTCTGTGGGTTCTTTTAAGAGAAAAGACACTAATTCTTTTTTTAAACCATGGTATTACATGGAACCAGAGGCAAGGGCAGACCTCAACGACAGCAAGCAAGAGCTTGCTATGGCAGGGGCAGATCTTGTGGCACTGGAGGGTCTTGGATCCATACAAGCTAACCGTCGGCTCCACAATCCAGCTGTCTGCCTCTAAGGACCCTGTGGTGAACGAGCTGAGAATCATGAATAAACAAACCATCACAAGGAAACAGATGAACTTCATCCAGACCCAAAATGTTGTTCTTGTTGTTTTAAGTAGGCTCCACACCCAGCGTAGAGCCCAACATGGGGCTTGAACTCACGACCCTGAGATCAAGACCTGAGCTGAGATCAAGAGTCGGCCGCTTAACCAAGTGAGACACCCAGCACTAGAGTCAGGTTTGGTACAAATCCAAATGGGGTCTTTTTTTTTCTTTTTCAAGTTTATTTTATTTGGAGAAAGATATTTAGAGAAAGATGTAACAAAAGGATGAGAAGGAAATATTTAAAACAGCAAGATGACTTCATGTATCAAAGTCTGAACACAAAAAGAACCATTCTGTGGCCCCCTCTTTTGACACGTGCCTTGCCTTATAAACTGCTTATTAATTTATTGCTCATCTCACACAACTGGGAAACCGGAACAAACGCAGGAAGCTTTTCAGCCCCGCAAAGATGGTGTTTGGGCAGGATATCTGTCTCCTGGCAACTGCCCACAACTGCTCAGCACTGACAAATGGGGAACTGATGCGAGCTCCCCAAAGATCCTCACTCGTTCATTTAATAACTCTGTCCTGACAAACTATTAGGAACCAAGTGCTAGACTGAGAACACTGTGCAATGGACTTGATTCATGCCCTCAGGGAGCTAAGAGTCTAGTGGGGGAAAACAGAGGTGAAAAAATAAAATATACATGACAATCCCTGGAATTAAACATTGACCTGAGCGCCACAGAAGAAACAATGGGGGGCATGACAGTTGGAACCAACTGATTAGAGAGGTTATCTCCTGAGGCTCTTTCTCCTCTCTGACTTTATGTATCTAAAGGTAATTTTAAAAATCCACTACTTCAAGCACCTTCCTGCCTGAAGGAACATGAGCATTATTTAATAATTCACCTTTAAAAATGGTAATTCATGTACAAGACAAATTTGAAAATAAGCCTCCCTTCTTCTCTCCTCTGTCTTCCAGCTACCAAACTCCCCCTCCCCCGAGACAAGTACTGTTCTTAGTTACTTGAGTATCTTTACAGAGATATACTAAACTTGCAGGTCCCAAAATGTGGCCCAGGGACACCTGAGATTTTTCAGGCAGTTGAATTCATGGCAGCACTAGGACATCACTTGGCTTTTTCTCTGTCATTCTCTCATGACGTCCACTAGGGTTTTCCAGAGGCTACGTGACAGGCAATGGTATCAGCACTTACAGTTAACGGAGTGTGTGAGGCAGGTACGAAGATGCGCCTCTCTTCTATTAAGAGACATTAAAGACATTTGTAAAAATGTAAAACAATGCCACTCTTCTCACTGAATTCCTTTTTGTTTTGGAAAATATATTTACATTTCATAAAAATGCTACTTATACTAATATGTACTGAATTTATTATTGCTATTTGAAATAAGTATTTTAAATTTCTTAGTTTTAATTTTTTTTTAAGATTTTATTTATTTATTTGACAGAGACAAGGCGAGAGAGGTAACACAAGCAGGGGGAGTGGGAGAGGGAGAAGCAGGCTTCCCGCGGAGCAGGGAGCCTGATGCGGGGCTCGATCCCAGGACGCTGGGATCATGACCTGAGCCGAAGGCAGACACTTAACGACTGAGCCAGCCAGGTGCCGCCGTTTTAATTTCTAATATAGTAAATTCCCATTGATACCAAAAGCTCTTTGAGGTCCTCAATTATCTGTATGAATGTAGAAAAGTCCTAAATCAAATAGCTTGAGAACCATTAATGTAAACATTTATAAATGCTTGTCAGCCGTTCATTTTTAGCCCTAGAAAACACTGGTCATCTACTGCATCATTCCAGTGGATGTTCTGAGTGTGTTTTAAGTAGTCAGGTGGTAAAAAGGCAACCAATTACCTCTCTGTGACTATAATGTACTGTTGATTATTTGCCCCCCAACACTACACAAATTTCACCATGGTGAAAGGCTAGTTGTTTTTCCACACTGTTTTAAATGCTTGTGTATTAATTTGCTGAGTTACTCTAAGCCCATAAAGAGCTTACAAATCAGAAAGTAATTATAGGGGAGGGGGGTGGGGGGATGGGTTAGCCTGGTTATGGGTATTAAAGAGGGCATGTTCTGCGTGGAGCACTGGGTGTTATGCACAAACAATGAATCATGGAACCCTACATCAAAAACTAATGATGTACTGTATGGTGATTAACATAACAATAAAAAGTTTAAAGAAAAAAAAGAAAGTAATTATAAAGTACATGTGCTACCTGATGTTGAATGGCAAGGTTAAATTCATACCTGTCGTGGGAGAGAAGAGAAAGAAGATAATTTTAAATGGAATTAACACAGTAATGGTGGAGTAGCTTTTTTGGACTAACCCTCCCACAGACAGATAACAATTATAAACTCTGGACAAAACATTAAAACAGTTACGTGAAAGACTAGAGAGCAACCAATACGAGACAAGAAGAAAAAGGGAATGACTGTGAGAGCCGAGTTACAGCCTGGTGCCTACAGGCACTCGCCAGTCCCCACAGCATGGAGCGGCTAGAACTCAAGCAGAAAGCTGCATCTTCGTGGCTTGAGGAGACAGAGGCCTGAGTTTGGGTGTCAGAGCTGCTGGAAAATGAGGGGGGGCATCCCAACTCAATTAGAAGATATACAATCCACAACCCAGTTCAAAATTTGGCAAAAAGTGTTTTAAAAGACATTTCATCAAAGGAGATACCTAAGTGGCTAGTGAAACATGAGAAGATGCTCAACATCATTCGTCACTAGGAAAGTGCAAATGAAATACAATGAAGTATCACTAAACACCCACTAGATCGAAGAGAGTTACAATACCAGGTGTTGGTAAGGAAGTGAAGAAAGGGGGACCCCCTTATACCGATGGTGGGGATGGAAAATAGTGCAGTCACTTTGGAAAACAACTTGGCAATTTCTTTAAACAAACTTACCATACCACCCAGCAATTATAGTCCTCGGTATCAACCCAAGAGAAATGACAACACATGTCCACACAAAGACTTGTAACACGAATGTTCACTGCAGCCTAACAGCCAAAAAGTGGAAACCATCCAAATGAAGAAAAACAAAATGTTGTTTATCCATATAAAAGAAAATTATTCAGTTATAAAAAGAACAAACTATTGATATATCCTATACCATGGATGAACCTCAAAAACATGATACTAAGTAAAAGAAGGCAGACATTAAAATACTACATTAAAGACATGAAAAGTGTGACTCTAGTATAGGAAATTTCTAGAAAAGGCAAATCTATAGGGCCGGAGAGCAGACCAGGGTTGCCTGGGACTACGGTTGAAGCAGAAACTGACTATAAACAGGGAGGAGGGAGCTTTTCAGGAGATGAACATGTTCTAATACTGAATGATGCATGATGAAGGTTACAACTTTAAAAAGTTTACTAAAAATCATTAAACTGTAGGGGTGCGTGGGTGGCACAGTCAGTTAAGCATCCAATTCTTGGTTTCGGCTCAGGTCATGATCTCAGGGTTGTGAGATTGAGCCCCGCGTTGGGCTCTGAGCTCAGTGCATGGAATCTGCCTGGGTTTCTCTCTCCTGCTCCTTCCCCCACCCCCATGCTGGTTCCCTCTCTCTCTCTCTAAAATAAATCTTTAAAAAAATCATTAAACTGTATACTTACATTGAGTGAATTTTATGGCACAATAAAAAAAGCTGTTTAAAAAACAGAAAAAAATTGCTAGGACACAGGGGCAGGGTAGAGGAGGTCAAGTGAGACTTCAAACACTCATCAGTCAAATTTAATATGTGGACCTGTTTGCATCCTGATTAGAGCAAATCAGCTGTTAAAAATAAAACCCTTATGGTACAATTAAGGAAATATGAACACTAAACGAATACTTGAAGATGTCCAGGAATTGGCTTTATTTTTCAGATGTAATAATAGTAATTATGTCTAAAAGAATACTTCCTTTTTAGAGATACAAACTGAAATATTTATAGATAAAAAGACATGATATTAAAGTTTTGCTTCAAAACACTCAGTAGGGTTTTTGGTGGAGTGGACGGGGTGATCACAGACTTGCGCTGGCAGGTAAGTGTGGAAGCTGGGTGATGTGTCTGTCAGGATTCATACACTATTTTCTCCATGGTCTGGACTTTTCCAAAGTAAACAAACAAACAAACAAAAAGGGATAATACATCTACCTCACAGATTTATTTGAATATTCAATTTGATGATATAATGAAGGGCTGAACATAAAACATGATTGGCAAAATGTTGGTAACTGTTGAAGTCTGATGATGGGTATGGGGTTTCATTATACTTCCCTCTTTACTTTTGTATATGTTTGAAGCTTTTCCATAATAAAAAAAATTTTTTTAAAAAGGAGTCTGAGATCTAGATGTTTCACTGGCATCAGCCCTTTCATTTTTCATTTTTCAATAATTTAAACAAAGTAAGAGTAAAATGCAATAAAATATTGCAATACTTGCCCTATCATGTCTTGCTTTGCAAAGACCAAGACACTTATGTGGCCAATCAGCTAATGTATCAAGGTTTGGATAAAATAGGTAGATCAGAAACAGAAGTTAAGTATATACATATATATGTATATAATGTAAAATAAATATGAGTTGCTCAAAAGTCAAAAGAAAATATAGTTGTCCTTTATGGTTTTTAAAGTAAAATGAGACTGATTTCATTAGGCATAGAGAAACTTTTTTAATTGGGGGAATAATAATAACAATAATAAAAGAAGCTTAAGGCACATATTGCTATGTAGAAGGTTAGCTGGATGTGGGTTTCTGCTTTAACTATACCTTTAGACTCACAGCTTTGCAGTGAGTAGTAGCCTGTTATTCTGCAATAATCTAAACACAGACTATTGCTAGAGAAATATGTCCCCATACTTGTTTACTCTCATGAAATTGGAAAAGCAATGAATGCAAATTGTCCACCAGACACAAAGGGGATTAGGAGGGGGAAATAGAACGTCTGTTCTCTACACTAAGGCAATCTATTCTCTATTATTCAAAGTCTCAAGAACTGGTTAAGGAGCCAGATCAGAGTTTTGATACTGGCCTGCTTTTGTTTGACCCACACATTGTTTTTTTAAAAAACAGGAAAAAAATTCACACACAAACTCACATAAAATCCAAATCCCCAACATCTCTCGAAAAACTGTAAGATCTGGTAACATTTCATGAGGCATCAACTGACTGGTAGATAATGGAGTTTGAGACTCCTGTCCTAGACCAATATAAAGACATGATGTTCCCTGTCCTTACATCAATCAGGTAGAATTAATGCAACTGTAATGAATGGGTGGTGGTGGTGTGTGTGTGTGTCAGAGGTTCCTTTTAAAATTTTATTCTTATTTTTTTAATTTTAAGTACATTCTACTCCCTAATGTGGGGCTCAAACTCATGACCCTAACTTCAAGAGTTGCATGCTTTACTGACTAAGCCAGCCAGGTGTCCCCCCCTTAAAATTTTTTTAGACTCTCTTTTTAATGCTATATATTCTGGTGCACAGACATGGACATCTTATATTTTGGGAGGCTTCATATATTCTATATATCTTTAATATAAGGGTTATATCAAACACTTCATTTATGTTCCTTAGGAGCCTTCAACTGGCACTAGGCTCAAAAGAAACAGTCCATAAATCTTACTAGACAACATTAAAGATCAATTTGCAGAAATCAATTCATTTGTAAAAGGACCTGCCCACAACAAAGAAGATGGAACCTGCCTTATTTGTTTATTCATTTATCAAATATGTCCTACATATGAGCATATTCTGTGCCAAGTACAGAAAAAGGCACATTTTAGGGGCACTGGGTGGCTCAGTCATTAAGTGTCTGCCTTCAGCTTGGGTCATGGTCCCAGGGTCCTGGGCTCGAGCCTGTGTCGGGCTCCCTGCTCAGCAGGGAGCCTGCTTCTCCCTCTCCCACTCCCCCTGCTTGCGTTCCCTCTCTCTCCGTCTCTGTCTATCTGTGAGATAAAGAAATGGAATCTTAAATAAAAGGGGGGGGGGCACATTTTAGAACTGTAAAAACAAACAGCTAAATATTTACATGGGCTTCACTGTAGTGCTACACAAGGTTTTTCAACCTGGGCACTGCTATCTCAAACTGGACAATTCTTTCTTGGAGGGGGGCTGTCCTGTATAACACCACAGGAAGTTTAGCAGCATCCCTGGCTTCTAACCCCTGGACACTAGTACTACCCTTGCCTCCCCTGCACCCAGCCCAGCTTATGACAGCCACAGATATCTGTAGACACTGCCAGATGTTCCCTGGGACATGCTACAAATAAAATATTTTAAGTAGTGTCACTAGAAACATACACAACTTCCTAATTAGTGACCTCTCTCACTCTGTGTGTGTGTGTATATATTTTACATATACATATATGTATGTAAAATGATCAAATATAGGCTAATTAATGATATCCTAAGTAAATGAAACTGAGGACTTAAAAAAAATAGTGATACCAAAGCAAACTAAGAAACTTCAAGATTTCTATAAACTCAAATGAATTTTTTAAAGGCTAATATCTTCATAAATCCTATGGTTAAGCTTCTTCTGTAGCTGACAAAGTTCTTATTCTGCTAACTCAGGCTCTTTTCTGGATACACGTTTATATATTCTAATGCATATAAACATTAATATAGCCTAACATTCATGGGAAGAACTGGTTTCTGAGTCTCCCTGCTCAGATGTTTCTTTATACATTAGGATAAGCAGAGGAAAAAATAGTCACTGAAATTTCAGCCAGAGAGCATTCTCCTCTAATTCAAAGATTTCACTAGAAGAAAGAATGTAAATATTGGTTAAACCTACACAGGTTTTTCATCAGTCTTAAGTTTCACCTATTTGTTAAATCTGCCTATTTTTCCTGATCATTTTATAATTTCCTTGTCCAAATATTAACTATAGTAAGTGAAGATCAACCTTTTTATTTAAGAAGGGATAAAAAGGATCAAGAACTAGTTTTTATTGAGCTCTTCCGTGCCAGCGACTGTATCAAGACACTTTATCTCGGGGCGCCTGGGTGTCTCAGTCAGTTAGGCATCTGCCTTCGGTTCAGGTCGTGATCCCAGGGTCCTGGGATCGAGCCCTGCATCGGGCTCCCTGCTCAGCGGGGAGCCTGCTTCTCCCTCTGCCTGCTCCCCCTGCTTGTGTTCTCTCTCTTCTGTCAAATAAATAAAACCTTAAAAAAAAAAAAAGACACTTTATCTCATTTCATTCAAAACAGCTCTATCAGGTAGGTATTATGATCCCTATTTTACAGTTTAAAGAATTACGTGAAGCTAGGGTCTGAACCAGGCAGGACTGTCCAAGTCAAAAGCACATATAATTATACTCTACCTACTTCCAAAGAAGGAGCCGAAAAGAACATTAGTGACAGCATTCTCTTTTCCCTTTACTGTAAAATACCAGATACTCAAAATAATAGTTACATTAAGAAGGGCCTTAATCTGGAGTGTGACAAAGAGCTAAGACTCTCTAAGTAAATAAAAATAATGTATAATGTTTTTGTATCTGTTTGTATCTAACACTGGGCAGCAGGAACACACCCACAATTTCAAGACTCCAGCTGGGAGTGCTGAGTCTGTAAAATGTCAATTTCTTTCTTTTTTTTTTTTTTTTTTAAGATTTTACGTATTTGACAGACACAGCAAGAGAGGGAATACAAGCAGTGGGAGTGGGAGACGGAGAAGCAGGCTTCCCGCCAAGCAGGGAGCCCAATGCAGGGCTTGTCCCAGGACCTGGAATCCTGACCTGAGCTGAAGGCCGACTCTTAACAACTGAGCCACCCAGGCGCCCCTAAAATGTCAATTTCTGCCAAAGGACACAGATCAGTGAAAGTTGCCAGTTCTCTAGGAAGCAATATATAGTTGCCTGCAAAAATGGTTCCAAAACCTAATCAGTACTAGAAATGTTTAAAAACACAAGACGAGGCACAGAGCACCAGTATCTTCTTCATGAAAATCAACAGAAAACCTAAGAGAGGTATGCTAGTTATGCCTTACTTAACCCAGGGTTTAAGGTCTACAAGTCAGTCTACTTTTTCAACTGCTGGCAAAGTTCATTCAACTTTTTCTTCTAGGTTTTGTTTCATGAGGAAAAATAAAGCCACCACTTTTTTACATGAGAAAGTGCTAACTTCTTCTCCTGGCACCCGTCTCCCACATATTGAAAAGCATACGTTGCGCTTGCGCTTGCGTGCGCGCGCATACACGCGCGCGCGCGCTTCCAATGCCTGGTTGAATCCTAAATAAACCAGAACACATGTGTCAGGAAGAGGACAATAAAAGCCTCACCAAGGAAAATTTTAGTTTTAAAATTCTAAAGGCAAACTACTAAATAAAGGGAAATTAATTTTATCAACTGTAAGATAAAGAAAAAAGTTCATGACCTTGTTGTTTTAAAGGAATTCCCAGGCATGGAATCAGACCACAGACTTAAATCCCAGTTTAGAAACTGAAACAACTCTAATCTGGGGATAAAACGGTGCCGATGTGCTGAACACACCTCTGCTGGAGTACCTGCTGCCCTGTGTCCACTTTCCTCCCTTCCTCGAAAAACTACTTCAAGGTCTGGATTTATCACTTCCATGTGCTAATTGAAAAGAAGGCGTATTTCCCAGGCCATCTAACTTATGGAAATTAATAATACCCATTTCAGCACTCACAAACAGATGTTAAATTGGCCAAAGTATATTTAAATAATCTCATCTCCTTCATTCTTGCTAATGCTTACAGATTCATTCTTTTCTGGGTCTTTCTTCCCACAAAATGTTCATACAATGTTTTATAAATATTAAGAAGATTGCTTTACTCTGGAAAAAAAAAAAGAAAGAAAAGAATTGGAAAAGAAGGAAGCTTTTCAAAAGAATTTTCATACGGCAGGCATTAAAAACTCCCCTAAGTGGGGTGCCCTGGTGGCTCAGTCTGTTTAAGTCTTGGTTTTGGCTTGGGTCATGGTCTCATGGGTCGTAGGATGGAGCCCAGAGTTGGGCTCTGCACTCAGTGGGAAGTCTGCTTAAGTCTGCCACTCCCCCCACCTGTTCTTGCTCTCTCTCTTCAATAAATAAAACTTTAAAACACAGAACAAAACAAAAAAACCTCCCCTAAGCTGAGGGTCACCAGAAAATAAATAAGTCTTTAAAACTACCTCAAAAAACAAAAAAACTCCCCTAAGCTGTTGGTTGAGCATCTACTCTTGGTTTCTGCTCAGGTCGTGATCTCAGGGTCATGAGATCGAGCCCCACGCTGGGCTCCGTGCTTGGCATGGAGTCTGCTTGGGATTTTCTCTTTCTCTCTCCCTCTGCCCCTCCCACTTGTGCTCTAGCTCTAAAATAAATAAATCTTAAAAAAAAAAACAAAACACAGGGGCGCCTGGGTGGCTCAGTCATTAAGCGTCTGCCTGTGGCTCAGGTCATGATCCCAGGGTCCTGGGATCGAACCCCGCATCGGGCTCCCTGCTCCGCAGGAAGCCTGCTTCTCCCTCTCCCACTTCCCGTGCTTGTGTTCCCTCTCTCGCTGTGTCTCTCTCTGTCAAATAAAAATAAAATCTTTAAAAAATAAAATAAAATAAAATAAAATAATTAAAAACACACACACACACAAAAACCCCCCCAAAACTCCCCTAAGCTGAGACACAGAACGCTGGCTTCTTTTCCTTTGTGACCCTCTATCCTGCCTAAACTCACCGAACAAGAGGCACAGTCTGAAAATACACTATATTGTATTTTTTCCCCTTAAGATTGTTCTGATTTTAGCTAGGAAGCTATTCTGTTCTTTACAAGGGAAGCCGTGACCTCCTCTATACAATTCACCCATCCTAGCAGGAATAACCATTTCTATTTGAGAAGAAAATTCTAATATGAGTTTTATCACCTTTCTAAATATGAAGCTGTCTCTACAAACACACTGTTTATCAGAGACCAAAATGGTAAATAATCTAAATGTCTTTATAGGGAAATGGCTTTATAAGTTACAGAACATTCAAAACAGAACACTATGTAGCCATTAATAAGAATATCAGAGCAATCTACATGCACTAACATGAAATGTCTTGGTGTATGTATATATTCTGTATTTTTAAGCAAAAATGACAAATTTCAGGAAAACAGGCTTAGACGATACTATTTATGTAAATAAAAACAATTTTATATATGGGAAAAAATCCCATACACAGATACTAAATACTTAGGGAAAGGTCTAGAACAGAGCTGTCCAACTGAAGTATAGTAAGAACCACAAATGGGAGCCACATATAGAATTTAAAACTTTACAGAAAGCACATTAAAGACTGTAAACGTAAAATGAATTTTTTAATCACTGATTCTATTTAACCAACACATTACCACTTCAACAGAGTAACGGACATAAAAAATTACTGAGACAGTTTGCTTATGCTTATCTTACTAAGTCTTTAAAACTTAGTGTTTATTTTATACTAACACATCTGAAGTGGGGCTCAGCAGCTGCATGCGGCCATGGGCTACTGTACTGGACGAAGGAGGCCGAGAAAGAGAAATGTCTAACTATTAACTTTCCTCTTCTTCATCTTTTAGCATTATTTGATTTTCTTAAATAGCCAGGTATTACCTTTATGACACTTCTAAAAATCCTAAAACGTGTCCACATATAAAAATTAATCCAATATAGCACAAATCTAAACTTTAGCCATGAACCACAAGGTATCTAAAAAAAGAAAGAGAAAGTTTCTCAGCCTTAAGATGGGCAGATTTCTTAGGACACAAAAAGCACTAAGCATAAAAGGAAAAAAAAAAAACGGATAAACTGACCTTCATCAAAATTTAAATTTCTGCTCATCAAAACACACCAGAAAAAGGTGAACAGGCAAGACATAAGACTGGGAAAAATACTCAGTAACATTTCTATCTGACAACATACCCATATCCAGAATATATAAAGAACTTCTATAAATCAACAACAGACTGATGAACAACCCAATACAAAATGAGCCTGGAAGAGACACTTCATAAACGAAGAGATACAAATGGCCTATGAGCACACAAAAAGATGTCATCGTTATTAGTCTTCAGAACAATGCAATTTAAAACCACAAGAGATAGCATTTCACATCCACTAAAATAAAAAAGACTGACAACACCAAATGTGGGCAAGGAAACGGACCAAGTGGAACCCTCATAGATTGGTGGCAGGGACATAAAATAGTACAATCATTCGGGAGAACTGTTTAGCAGTTTGTTATAATATTAAACACACATCTACCCTGTGCCCTAGAAATCCCATTCCTAGGTATTTGCTTACCCAAGAGAAATAAAAACACGTTATCTTCAAAAAAAAAAAAACCTTGAAACAACCCAAACGTCCAACACTAGGATGGATAATGAACTGGTATATCCTTATACAATGGAAATAAAAATGAATGAACTACTGATAGACACAGTAACAATGGATGAGTCCCAGAATCACTATGCTGAGTGCAAGAAGGCAGGCACAAAAGAGTTACACAACAGATGACTTGATTTATATGAACTTCTGGTACAAGCAAACCTAATTCATCATAATAAAAATGAGCGGCTGCCTGAGGCAGAGGGTGTTGAGGGGGTGGGAAAAGAGAACGAACCGGAAGGCACATGAGGGGACTTTCTGGGGTGATGGAATCATACTAGATCTTAGTTTGGGTGGTGGCTACATGGATGTGCACAACGGTCCGAACTCACTGAAACGAACACTGAAGGCTCCTGTGAAAAGTAAGCTATCTCCCGCCACTAGGGTCGGTGCTACGGGAAACGCAAAGGCACTATGTAATAGACACCATTTGATACATCTTTTGAACAGATGAAGACTGAGAAAATAATGAAGCTGGGAATATGAAGAACTGTCACTAAAACGCTCTCCATCATCTTTTCCACTATACTGACATGAGTCATCACAAATCTCTTCAACGTACTTTCCTGTAGTTTTGTAATTTATAAATGAGTTGAAGGAATACTAATCGCAACTAAAATAATCTTTATCTCTCTGAAATTTTGCTTTATTTATATCTCACCCCTTTCTTGAGT
Organism: Callorhinus ursinus; assembly: GCF_003265705.2. Taxonomy (NCBI): domain Eukaryota; kingdom Metazoa; phylum Chordata; class Mammalia; order Carnivora; family Otariidae; genus Callorhinus; species Callorhinus ursinus. The sequence goes on from NW_027397108.1 coordinate 194,839, forward strand.
ATTTTCAATGAATGTCCATTTAACAAGGCATCTAGCTGAAATTACAACAACAACAAAGAAAGAGAGGGGGGAGGGGAGGAGAAGGAAGGAAGGGAGGGAGGGAGGGAGGGAGGGAGGGAGGAAGGAAGGCAGAAAGGAGAAAAAGCCTGGCAAAGAAGATAAGACACGAAGTATGAGAGAAGATCTAGAAAGGACTTCCTGTGCTCAAGTGCTATCTAGTCAATTTAGTTTCAAAGGAGGAAAAACACGAAGCCACTATGTTCATAAATGAAAGTCAGGGAAGTCACTCAAAAAATCCAACAGTTTATTTCTCCGCTGCCCCTCCCCACAGTTTCACTCAGTTCTACTTTTTCTTACAGTAAAAGCTGTAAGAAAATCCCCCAAAGCAACAAAGACACAGTCCCTCCCAATTGCCTTAGCAAGAGGAAAACATGCCAAGTGGCAGAATGTTTAGCTCACACCCAGGTCATGTCTCCCACATCTATCGTATCTATTCCACACAGCAATTTAACCAGCAGCCACCCGTCCCGGCCTGAACACTTTAATAATGGGACACCTTCTAGTTCAGAATCCCTCAGACACATTTTATTTTTTTAAGATTTTATTTATTTATTTGACAGAGAGACACAGCGAGAGAAGAGAACACAAGCAGGGGGGAGTGGGAGAGGGAGAAGCAGGCTTCCCGCGGAGCAGGGAGCCCGATGCGGGGCTCGATCCCAGGACCCTGGAATCATGACCTGAGCCGAAGGCAGACACTTAACGACTGAGCCACGCAGGAGCCCCCCTCAGACACATTTTAACCTGGTACCTATGCTAAATGGGAGAAAACAACTGAAAAGGTTATCCGTAAGGAAACCCAAAGTTAAGTGCAGGAAAGGCTGAGGGAATGCCGAGTGCTTCCTGCCTGGGAAACAAGGCTTCCAGGCACGCATCAAAGCCTGTGCTCACTCTGACAAGGATGTACACTGTGAAATGCACCGCTGTGGCAACCGCCATTCTACAAGAGGACAAGCCAACCTGAAATATAGGAAACGGGAGGAGTTGCAAAAGAAGTCTTGTGGAATGAGTAAGGAACTTCCCACATGTCTATGCTTGAACTATGGTATGATTAAGCCGAAATAAAATGTCATTCCAATCATAAAATAGATATTACAGTCTGTTTCCGGGGTCAGTTACTTGCTGAACACAGCTGTGGAACCAAAAGTACTCTACTTTTAAGATGAAGACTGATAGAACAGATACGACCAAAAAGATAGGAATGAAATCTCCACAGATCAAAGTCCACCCAAGGCTTTTTTTTTTTTTTTTTAAGATTTTATTTATTTATTTGATAGAGAAAGACACAGTGAGAGAGGGAACATAAGCAGGGAGAAACAGGCTCTCCCCTGAGCAGGGAGCCCGATGCGGGGCTCGATCCCAGGAGCCCGGGATCATGACCTGAGCCGAAGGCAGATGCTTAACAACTGAGCCACCCAGGCGCCCCCACCCAAGGCTTTTAAACAACGGTGATCATTAATAAAAGCTATTCATTTATTTATTCATTCATTTAACAAATACTTATAAATCATTTGCCATGTATCAGACTGGACATACAAAAACAAAGATACAAGGTCTATGCCGCCAAGCTCACAGTGCAGTGGTAGGGACTAACATATAAACTGAGTGAGTACAGTTAAGTGTTAAAATAAAGGCTATTAACAAGTGCAGCTCGAGAGGGGTACTGAGATTTTTAGATGAAGACACAGACACTGACTCTGACTAATTTAGACAGAAAAGGAATTTATTTAAAAGATATCGAGATATTGAGAGAGGGACACCTGAGTGGTGCAGTCAGTTGAGCATCTGACTCTTGGTTTCGGCTCAGGTAATGATCTCAGGGTCATGAGATCAAGCCCCACACTGGGGTCTGCGCTCAGTGCTGAGTTGGCCTGGGTTTCTCTCTCCCTCTCCCTTTGCCTCTCCCCTCCTCTCGCTCCCTTCCCCTTTCCCCTAAATAATAAAAGCTTAAAAAAAAAAAGATATTGAGAGGAAAGAAAGGAATATTGGGCTTTGCAAGTGTCCCCAGAATATATGCCAAGACAGACCATGTCAACAATTTAAAAGTTTGAAATCATAAAGAATATGCTCTCCAACAACAATGCAAATGCAGTATGTAAAGCAAGGCAAGTAGGGAAATACTAAGTGGAAGTCAATGAAATCAGAGAAAAACCAATGGAACAAAGAACTAGTTCTTTGAAAATAACCAATAAAACTGAAAATTTTCTAGCAAAACTGACACAAAAAGAGAAGACACAAATTACTGATATCAGGAATGCAATGAGTTATCACTACAAACCTCAAAGACATCAAAAGGATCCTAAGAGAATGCTACAGAATCCTACTCACATAAACAATACAGGTAAAATGGGCCAATTCCTCAAAAAACACAAACTACCATTAACACACCACTATGAAACAGATAATCTGAGGAGTCCTGTAACCATTAAGGAAAGAGAATGTCTAATTTAAAAACTATCAAAAAGGAAATTTCCAGGCCCAGACAGATTCACTGGATAATCTATCAATTTTACACAATCTCTTCCAGAAAACAGAAGAAGAGGGAACACTGTCTGATACCAAAACCAGACAAAGACAATACAGAAACAAAACCAAGAAAAGTAATACCAACATCTCTCATAAAAAATATACAGAATCCTTAAAATACTCACAAACAGAATGCAACAGTAATAAAAAGAATTATATAACATGAACAAGTGAGTTTTATTCCAGGGATGAAAGGCTGGTTCAGTATTTGAAAATTAATCAATGTTTACTGGCTTGAGGATAGACATAGAGATCAAAGGATAGAGTTGAGAGTCAAAAACTAAACCGAATTAAAGTCAACTGACTTTTAACAAAAGTATCAAATTCAATGGGGAAATAATATATTTTTTTTCAAAAATGGTACTGGGACAACTGGATATCCACATGCAAAAGAAGGAAGATGGACCTTCTATACCACACTATATACAAAAATTAACTCAAAATGATCAAAGACCTAAATGTAAGCACTTAAACTATAAAATTCTTGGAAGAAAACATAAAGGTTAATATGATCGTAGGCTAGGCAATAATCTCTTAGATATGCCACCAAAATCACAAGTGCACACACACAAAAAAAGATTCACTGGATTTCATCAAAATAAAAAAAATTTGTGCTGCGGACACGATCAAGTGAAAAGATAACCCACATGAGAAGTATTTACAAATCATCTACCTTATAAGAACTTGTATTTAGAACATATAAAGAACTCTTATGATTCAGTAATAAAAAGACAAATACCCCAATTAAAAATGCGGAAAGGATGTGAAAATAGATATTTCTCCAAAGAAGATATGTAAGTGGCTAATGAGCACAAGGAAAGTTCATCAACATCACAACCCACCAGGGACATGCAAATCAAAACCACAGTGAGACAGCACTTCACACCCCCTAGGATGACTATGATCAAAAAGAGGGAAAATGACAAGTGTTGAGAATGTGGAGAAACTAGGACCCTAATTTGTCTGCCATTGTCTGCCACAGTCTGGCATTTCCTCAGTTGAGCAGTTACCATGATATGCAATCCTACTTCCTTCCATCCGAAGGAAATGAAAAAGGTATTGACAGTAAAACTTATGTAGAAATGTTCATGGCATTATCCATAATAGCCAAAAAGTGGAAACAATCTGAATGTCCATCAACTGAAAAATGGATATCCATACAATGGACTATATTTGACAGTTAAATAAAGTACGGGGTACCCGGGTGGTGCAGTAGGTTAAGCATCCGACTCGTGGTTTCAGCTCAGGTCATGATCTCAGGGTCATGAGATGGAGCCCCGCATCAGGCTCTGTGCTCAGTGGGGGGTCTGTTTGAGATTCTCTCTCCCTCTCCCTCTGCCCCTCCCCTCCATGCACATGCTCTCTCCTTCTCTAAAATAAATAAATCTTAAAAAAAAAAAAGTACTGAAATATACAACATGGATGAACCTTGTAAACATTATGCTAAGTGAAAGAAGTGACACACAAAGCCACATATTGTATAAGTCCGTTTACATGAAATGTCCAGAATAGAGAGAAGTCCATATGGAGAGAAAGACTACTGGTTGCCTAAGCTGGGAGTGGGAGCAGTGGGAAGAAATGGAAGAGAGACAGCTAAATGGGGGAGTGATGGCTAATTGGTGCAGGATTTCTTTCTAGGGTGATGAAAATGGTCTGAAATTAACTACAGTGATGTTTTGCAAAACTCTGTGAATATATAAAAACCAATGAATTGTACATTTTATTTTTATTTCTTTATTTTTTGTGAACATATAATGTATTACTTGTTTCAGAGGTACAGGTCTGTGATTCATCAGTCCTACACAATTCACAGCACTCACCATAGCACGTATCCTCCCGAGTGTCCATCACCCAGCCACCCCATCCGTCCCACCCTCCTCCACTCCAGCAACCCTCAGTTTGCTTCCTGAGATTAAGAGTCTCCCATAGTTTGTCTCCCTCTCTGGTTTTGTCTTGTTTCATTTTTCCCTCCCTTCCCCTGTGATCCTCTGTCTGAATCGTACATTTTAAATGGGTGAATTGTAGGGTATGTAAATTACACCTCAACAAAGCTTATAAAAAAGCTTTTAACAAAGTTATAAAAAAATAAGCCAGTGTAATTCATCATCATATTAACAGGCTAAAGGGGAAAAAAAAAATCACACGACTCTATCAATCTATACAGAAAATGCACTTGACAAAATTTAACACCCATTCGCTATAAAAACTCTGAAATTAAGAATAGAGGAGAATTTACTCAACTTGATTAAAAAGCACCTACAAAAAATCTAAAGCTAACCAAAAGACTGAATGCTTCTCCCTAAGTTGGGAACAGGGCAAGGATGTCCACTCTCACTGTTTTTATTCAACACAGTGCCAGAAGTTTGAGCCAGTGCAATAAGGGACAAAAAGGAAAAGCAATAATGATTACCTATGTAGAAAATCCCAAGGAGTGTATTAAAAACTTCTAGTACTAATATTTAAGTTCAGCAAGGTTGCAGGATATAAGATAAACATACAAAAATCAATTATATTTCTATATACTAGCAGTGAACCAGCAGCCTCTGAAATTTTAAATATAGTACTATTTATAATCACTGAAAAGAAAAATATTACATAGAAGTCTAACAAAACATGTACAGGACTTGTAGGTTGAAAACTACAAAATGTTGATAAAAGAAATGAAAGAAGATCTAAATGAATGGAAGGACACGGACATACCATGTTTATGGGCTGGAAGACTCAACATAGTAGAGATATCAATTCCCCTCAGATTGATATATAGGTCTGTATTAGTCTGCTTGGGCTGCCATGACAGGATACCGTACACTAGGTGGCTTAAACAACAGAAATTTATTTTCTCACAGTTCTGAAGGCTAGAAGTCCAAGATCAAGGTGTCTGGTGAGACCTCTCTGGCTCACAGATAGCTGTCTTCTTGCTCTGTCTTCACATAGCCTCTTCTCTATGCGTGCTTGGAGATCTCTGATGTCTCCTCCTTTTTTTTTTTTTAAGATTTTATTATTTATTTGAGAGAGAGAGCATGAGCAGGAGGGGCAGATAGAAAGGGAGAATCTCAAGCAGACTCCACACCAAGCAGAGGGTGTGGCGCGGGCTTTGATCTCATGATGCTGAGGATCACAACCTGAGATGAAACTAAGAGTCAGACACTTAACCAACTGTGCTACCCAGGTGCCCCCTTCCTCTTTTTATTCAGACACTTACCCTAATAAATTAAGACCTTACCCTTATGACCTCTTTTAACGCTTAATACCTCCTTAAGGCCCTATCTCAAAATACACTCACATCGGGAGGTTAAGGCTTCAACCCATGAATTTGGGGAAGGGACACACAATTCAGTCCATAACAAAGTTTAATGCAATTCCTACCAAATTCCCAGGATTTGTGAAGATAGAGACAAAATTATTCTAAAATTAGTATGAAAAGGCAGGGGCGCCTGGTTGGCTCAGTCAGGTGAGTGACCAACTCCTGGTTTCGACTCAGGTCATGATCTTGGGTGTCGTGGGATCAGGCCCCACGAAAGGCTCTGTGCTCAAGGCAGAGTCTCCTTGTCCTTCTCCCTCACCCTCTCCCCAACTTTTGTGCGTGCACGTGTGCTCTCTCAAATAAATAAAATCTTGGAAAAAAATTAAAATATATATGAAAAGGCAAAGGAAATAGAATAGTTACATTTGAAAAGAATAAAGTGGGAGGAATCAGTCTACCAGATTTTAAGACTTATTATATAGGTTAGTAATCACGATTGTTTGGTACTGGCAGAAGGATAGATCATGTAAATGGAAAGAACAGACTAAGGACAGAAGTAGAGCCACATAAATAGGCCCGGCTAATTTTTTTTACAGAAGTGCAAAAGCAATTCAATGGCAAAGGTGCAAAAACAATTCAAAGATGGTCTTTTCAACAAATGGTGCTGGAAAATGGACAGACAGCATAGGCAAAAAACGATTAACCTTGACCTAAACCTCCTAACTTATATAAAAATTAACTCAAAAATGCATCATGTGTTTAAATGTTAAACATAAAATTATAAAACTTTTACAAGCTAGGAGAAAATCTGGGATCTAGGACTAGGCAAAGAATTCTTAGACTTGACACCAAAAGTGTAATCCATAAACAGAAAAACTGACAAACTGGACTTCATCAAAATTAAAAACATTTGCTCTGTAAAAGATCCTCTTGAAAGGATGAGAAGACAAGCTACACACTGGAAGAAAGTATTTGCAAACATATCTGATAAAGAACTGATATCTAGAATACATAAAGAACTCTTAAAACTCAAGAGTAAAAACCTAAACAATCCAATTAGAAAGTGGGCAAAAGACATGAACAGACATTTCACCAAAGATAGACAGGTGGCAAAAGAGTACTTGAAAAGACGTTTAACACTGTTAGCCATTAGGGAAATGTAAATTAAAATCATAATGAAACATTACTACGTACCTATCAAAATGGCTAAAATGAAAAATGGTGACAACACTACATGTTGATGAGTATGTGGAGAAACTGGATCTCTTATACACTGCTGGTGGAAATGTAAAATGGTACAGCCTTTCTGGAAAAGTTTGGCAGTTTCTTATAAAAACTAAACATGCAGGGTGCCTGGCTGGCTCAGATGGCAGAGAATGCAACTCTTTTTTTTTTTAGAGCCGAGAGGTCTCACATTTATTACTGAACCAACCTACTGGTGCAGAGGCATAGTCAGAGAGAAAAATCATTTCCATGGAAAGTCTATGGCCAGGTAGGAAGGATGTTTACAGAATGATAGAACACATGATCTTCACGCAGCTTAATTAAATATGTATGCCAATTAGGTGTGTCATCTCATGACGTGTGACGCCTTACAGACCCAGCTTGGTTCTTCTCCAGTGCCTCCTTTCAGAGTTGTACCTGATCTTATTACCAGTTTTCATCCAAATCCACTGGGGAATGGGATGATTTTGCTTTTGTTTCTTGGCCAGGAATCGCTTGATTCTGAAAGTCTTGTGAGAAGACATGGCGAGAAGCAGCCAGCCACGCAGAGCAGGATGGCGGCGAAAAAGAGAGAGCGAGAATGCAACCCTTGATCCTGGGGTTTGAGTTCGAGCCCCACATGTGGTGTGGAGTTTACATAAAATTATAAAAAAAAAAAAAAGCCACAAAAAAGTAAACATGCAACCACCACATGACCCAGCAACTGCACCCCTCTCAGACTGTTTATCTCTGAGAAATGAAATTTTAATAAGGGCTACCACAAACGTCCACACCCTTTCCCCCCTGCTGCCAAAATCCATGAATTCATTACCATATACAGCAAAAGGGATGTGATTAAGAGTATGGACCTTGGGATGGGGGAGATTTATCCTAGGTTATCTGTGTGGGCCCAATCTAATCATAGGAGTCCTTAAAAGCAGAGGACCTTTCCCAGCTGGATCAGAGAGATGAGATGGATGGGAGGAGGAGGAGTCAAGAGTCACAGCTCGAGAGGGAACTCAACCAAGTTGCTGCTGGCTTTGAAAACAGAAGAAGGGGGCCATGAACCAAGAATGGGGATGGTCTCCAGAAGGTGGGAATGGTACACAGCTGTCAAGACTTAAGAAAATGAGAATCTAAGTCCTACATTCACAAGAAACACAAACCTGCTTTGATTTTCATACAGTGAGACCTATCTTAGACTTCTGTCTAAAAAATTAAAAGAGAATAAATTTCCACTGTGTAAGTAGCTAAATTTGTGGTAATTTGTCATAGTAGCAATAGAAAATTTATGTTAACAAAAAAAAACCTGTGCATGAATATTTACAGCACTTTATCTGTAATAGCCCAAAACTGAAACAACCCAGATGTCCTTCAGTGGAAGAACATGAAACAATCATCCACAGCACAGAATCCTAGTCAACAATAAAAACAAATGAACTATTGATATACACACAACCTGAATGAATCTGCAGAGTGAAAAAGGCCAATTTCAAAAGGTTTTATACTGTATGCTTTCATTCTTGAAATGACAAAATTACAGAAATGGAGAACAAATTAGCAGTTGCCAGAGGGGGCAGCAGGAAAGTGGGTGTGGTTATAAAAGCAACAGGAGGGATCTTAGTGGACTGGAAACTTTTTTTTAAAGATTTATTTATTTCAGAGAGATAGAGAGTTCACGCATGCATTCGTGCAAGTTGGTGGCGGGGGGAGGGTCAGAGGGAGAGAATCTTCAAGCAGACTCCCCGCTGAGTGCAAAGCCCCACATCGGGGCTGGATCTCAAGGCCCGTGAGATCATGACCTGAGCCGAAACCAAGAGATGAACACTTAACAAAGTGAGCCACCCAGGCACCCTGCCCGGAAATGTTTTCTATCTTGACTATATCAATGTCATTATTCTGGTTGTGATATTATAAGATGTTACCGTAAGGGGAAACTGGGTCAAGGGTTCAAGGAATCTCTCTTTATTATTTTAACAACTGTACATAAATCTACACTCTCTCAAAATAAAAGGTTTAATAACAATAATAAAAAGGTATTGGGTTGGGCGCCTGGGTGGCTCAGTCAGTTAAGCGTCTGCCTTCGGCTCAGGTCGTGATCCCAGGGTCCTAGGATTGAGTCCCGTGTCGGGCTCCCTGCTCCACAGGGAGTCTGCTTCTCCCTCTGCCCCTCTTCCTACTCATTCTCTCAATCTCTCTCTCTCAAATAATAAATAAATAAAATCTTAAAAAAAAAAAAAAAGAAAAGAAAAGGCATTGGGTTACTCACAAAATCTAGGGGGGCTCAAAAACCACATTCAGAGGCCAGAAACAATGCCCCCAGATCACACCACAGGCTACACTGGTGAAGACACAGCTGTCCCGGACGCTATGCACATGCTGCAGCTGGTAGGCCCAAGAGGGCCCGAGATGTGCCCTCTCCTTGCCTCGGCCTCACCAGCCCGGGATTCATACTTTGGGCAGATGTCTGATTCATGAAGCCGAAGCTCCAAACTAAAAGCTAGAAGCAAAGGAGGGGGGGAAATCAAGGGTTTTGAATTTCCAGCTTCTTGCCTCCCACAAAGGGTGGCATCTACAAGTTTGAGGGGATCAGACACTAGACTAGACAAAAAGAAGGTCCACAATAATGAAGGATAATGATTTTCAAAACAGTAAGATGGGGTTACAAATAAACTGATACTGTGATAGGAGAATTTCACACAAGAAAATTCATGGATGTTTTAGAGATTATATCAGAAAGTATTCTCAGATATTTTGTTTCTAAAAAGAATAAGGAAACCCAACAAACAGAACAATTCAAATAGCTCAGAAGAGAAAAAGCCTTGACCATTTAAAAGAGGCAGTATGTTAATGATGAAAATTAACAGCTCTTGGGTAGGAGCAGCAGCTCATAACTAATATGAAAGAGAAGTCATCAGATGTATTTTTAAAGGTATTGGCTATTTCTCCCTATGGCTCAGACTAGTCAAAATGTTTCCTTTAAAAGTCATTTCAAACTCATCAAATGGAATGGATGACTTTGTGCTAGCTGCAGGGAAACATGAAAACAAGCAATGTAGGGTATTAGCCCTTAAAGAGCTCACAACGAACTTCTTAGTCCAGGCTAAATGGATGCTTAATATAACCCAAACGTTCTCCAGATAAAGACCGAGAAATGCCAGATAAAATATACCCTAAATTATTTTAGATGTGTAGCTAAACTCACAAGAGAGAAAGGGAAACCCCGAGAGCCAGGATCAGAGAAGGAAGTGCAAACCCCAGCAGAAGCACACGAGCAGATAGCGGCTACAGGGCAGCGTGTGGGGAGGAGAGAAGTTCCAGTAACTTCCACCTGGGTTTTGTTATACCCACATAACGGGACTGGTCTTGGGCTTACAGAAGGTGGAGAATTAGAACTAAAATCCTAAATAAAGTGGAGCTCTATGCCTGCTCAGGGAAAGGACAGATCAGGAAAAATTCACGTAACAGCCTGGGGAGCAGACAAGAAAGCCTCTCAGCCTGGGCTGTAGGGAAGAGGGGAAAAAATATCTCCTGAGAACTGAAATGCTGGGCCTGGAGCCCTGCGGATTTGAGGGTCACAATTCTAATTTCAATTATAATACCTGAATGTTCCAGGAGCTCCAAAGCAAGAAATTAACATAAAAATTAGCCAAAGCCAGGGCATCTAGAAGTAACAAATTCACCTACTTTTGAGAAATACAACTTCATCCCAGGCCATATGATATCACTTCATAGACAAAACCTTGCCAAAGATGAATAAAAAATACTAAACACAAAAGAAAATAATCCACAGGAAAAGGGCCAACAAATAAAGATAACTTTAGAACCCCAAGAACTTCTCATAAAAGACAAGAACTATAAATAAGTATACACTTAAAATGATTACAAATATAAAAGAAAGCCTCAAAATCAAGATCCTATGGAAAAAGAACAAGCAGATTTGAAAACAAACCAAACAGGGGCACCTGGGTGGGCATTTGCCTTTGGCTCAGGTCATGATCCCATAGTCCTGGGATAGAGCCCCACATCGGGCTCCCTGCTCGGCGGGGAGTCTACTTCTCCCTCTGCCCCTCACCCCACTTGTGCTCTCTCTCTAATAAATAAAATCTTAAAAAAAAAGAAAACAAACCAAACAGAATTTCAAAAAATAAAGTGCTCAGCCACTGAAATTAAACCCAATGAAATTAAAAGAGATTAGACACAGCTGAAGAAAAAGCAAAGTGCTGGAAAACAGGAAGTAACTGGAAGGCCACTCAGACAAATAATGAGATTAAAAATACCAAAGAGAAGTGAAGTAACATGGAGGACAGACTGCAAAGATCTGACATATACCTAACACGAGTTGTAGAAGGAGATAGTAGAATGCAAAAGAGGCAATATTCAAAGAGAAAATGCTTGAGAATTTTTCAGAACTTTCAAAAGCCATGAAACCACATTGTATTAAAACTGCAGAAATCCAAAGTCAAAGAGAAGAGCTTAAAAGAGCCTTTACTCTTTGTAGGGGACAAAAAGAAAAAATGAAATAACTATACTTCATGGTCAAACATTTAAGGGGCCATTAGTGGAACAGGACTACAAGGAGGGCATGTATCAGGGAAGAGTAGGGGAGGGCAGAAATGGGGCTTGAAAAACAGGCAGGATTCCAATCGATGGGGAGAGGTGGGGAGAGATGAGGGTACACAGGGAAGAGGAGAGAACAGCTGACCAAAGCTGAGGGAGGGGAAGATGGGTAAAGGGAAGGGCCCCTTTCCGGCTATCAGACACAGTAATTCAGAACAAGGTATGGTTGGCGACAGCTACGGTACAGCGCTCACTAACATCAGGCTAAGAATGTGAACTTAACTGTAGGTATCAAATTTCTGAGCAAGTGTCATAATCTAAACTGAATCTCTGCCAAAGTATCCCAGCAGTGGCATGCAGGGTGGATGCAGGAAGAGGGACTGCAGGTTTTAAGTAAACTTAGGAAACGATTACAATAGTCCAAACCTTGAGAAAATATTCCAATCACACAGACACAGACGCTTAAGACCCAGAAAAAAGGCAAACGGGAATGGAGATGAAATGGAAAGAGGGGAGAGGAGGGAGCGAAAGAATACGAGTGACTATTTACAGACATTGTGAATGTAGAATTAAAAGCACTGAATGGACTGGGCAGTTGCGGAGGCAAGGAAAAGAAAGGGAAATAACTGAACACACCCCGGGGGAACGATGGTGGCACATTTTTTCGTCCAGAGAGAGGCAGGCAGTTTGGCCCAGCAGAGGACCACGCTGGACTGGAAAGAAGCCTTCAATTCTAGTCCAGGCCCTCTCCCTTGGACAAGCTACTTAACTTTACAGGCTCCATTTCTTCAGCTCTGTAAAATGGGTGAGAAAATGAGTCGAACGCTGAACCAGTATAGTGTCAACGAAATTCAGAATAAATTTCTAGCAAGCAGTAAGACATATGGGTTTGGAGTTCAGAAGAAAGGCAGTACTGGAAGGGCAGAGCAGAGAATCACCAACATTAAAGAGACGGGTAAAGCTTTAGAGTAGATGAATGGTATTAAATGCACAAAGAGAAGAGGTCTGTGGGGCGCCTGGGTGGCTCAGTCGTTAAGCATCTGCCTTCAGCTCAGGGCATGATCCCAGGGTCCTGGGATTGAGCCCCGCATCAGGCTCCCTGCTCCACGAGAAGCTTTCTCCCTTTCTCACTCTCCCTGCTTGTGTTCCTACTCTCGCTATTTTTTCTCTCTGTCAGATAAATAAATAAAATCTTAAAAAAAAACAAAAACAGAGAAGAGGTCTGTGAATCTTGAGAAAACCTTAAATAAATACGGTAAAGGTGGCAGTAGAAAGTTCAGAGGCATACTAGTCTTATCAGGAAGAGGTGGCCTGAGACAGTGTAGCAGAGGGAGAAAGGAGTTGTGTTTCATTCCCATTGCCAACCAATTTCGTCAGCAACTGATAAAATATAAGGAAAACAGGCTCTCCCTACCATGCCTTAAAAATATCAATGCTTTGCTTTCATTATGGTGTTAACCAAAGTCCTACTTCAAAGGAGTTTTTAAAAAAATATAACTCCAATTTCATAAAGACAGATACTTTAAAATCTAACCCTTCCTGCAGCTGGAATTCCGCCTGGCTAGTTTTTATACAATACTGTCAAACACACAGCTGACTAAGTTAGCCCAATAGGAAAGCTGGCTTCACCACATCAAGACTGGGAAATTGAGGTCCAGAGTGGTCCAACAAAAGCTAAATTGGAATGACTTTCTGAAATGGTATAAAAAACTTGGAATTACTTCACCCACAGCACAGCACAGAAACATGGCTGGAAAGCAGACATGATACTTGTGGTTACTGTTCTAAAGGAAAGTTCTCCCAAAATCTTTTTTTTAAAGCTCACTACCATTAGACAAGAGACCAAGATCAAGTGTTTTGCACATGGTTATCCTTGGATCTGATTCTCATTTCTGGTCCAAACAAGTCATGCTCCATCTGACTGTAGAGAAAACTCTCCTCCTTTGGTTTCTCCCTCCTACAGCTCACCATCTATCTCACAAACAACTGGGCTAAAAGATCCCAGTTTAAAGCAGAAGCCAAGGTGACACATGGGTTTTTCCCGTTCATTCTCAAATTAGTAGCTACTGAAATTGTACCACATTTCAAATTCAGGAGGCTAATAATCAAAAGGCTGTGACTTGTTTATGGTCTTATGCATCCAGAATTATTAGATCTAAAGATTAATGCTTGCTCAGAATCTTCCATTTTCTCAATGATACAGAAATATTAGCCTAGTTTAGAAGTTTTAAGTGATTTCAGCTTAAATTTATCATAGGTTCCCTTGGGTAACAGTTTTGGCAAGAATCCAGGGCTAAGCAACTGAATGTAGTAAGTGCTGGACTTAAGATCAGACGGATTTTCAACCCCTAACCAAAATAATTAGAACACAGTTGCTCAGCCTCTCCCATAAGAAAAATTCCCTGATCCAAATTAAAATATTTACCCAATATGAATCTTTCTGTGTAATCATAACCTTACATGAAATGGCAGCAAGATGCCTATATCAAAACCTGATCAGAAAATATGAATCACTGATTGCTATGCTTAGGATAAGTAACATTCTTCACTGACTTCAAAACATGTGGGAATAGTAACTTCCAACTTTAAGGACTTAAGAAAGAGATAGCACAGAGCACTTTAATGGACCCTATAATATGTAGTTCCTAAGTGGGCTCACAACTTCTCTCAGTGTTTATAAAACTCAGATTTTTACCTGAATTTTTAGATGACTGAGAATTGACTAACTTTGATGATTGGAAACAGTATGGACACTACCTCTAGGTGATACTCAAATCTAAACTGACATCTGGCAAATACACAGAAATATAGCATTAGTTTATCTTGAAAAAAGTCTGGTTTTGGTGAAGGTTTTCAGAGAAGAAACACAAATGAAACCAGTAGGTTAAGAAAATCCAGTTAATGTCATGACTATGGAGAAAACCCTGACAGATAGGAGTAATGCTGTGCGGAAAGGGCCCTCTCACGTAACACCAGAGACACTTCATTCAGATTGGTATTGCCTATTTGGCAGCATCTGTTAGGATTTAAGGTGCATATATCTGATGACCCAGCAATCCCATTTCTAAGAATCTGTCCCCCAGAAATAACAGCATGAGAACATAAAAATGCATGTGCAAGGATCATCACAGAATTATTCATAACTGTAAAATTTGGAAAACTAAATGCTCATCAGTAAAGAAATGGTTACTCAAACTACAGAATATTTATATAATGGAGTACAACACAGGCATAAAAAATATATAGATGTTTACACTGAACCTGAAAAGATGCCCAAAATAGACTGTTAAGGAAAAACAGAAGTTGCAGCCTAACACAGAGTCCACTTTTGTTTTAATGGGTTTGAACTGCACAGATTCACTTATACACGTTTTTGTTGTTTTGTTTTTAAGTAGGCTCCATGCGCAGAGTGGAGCCCAATGCGGGCTTGAACTCACAACCCTGAGATCAAGACATGAGCTGCAATCAAGAGTCAGATGCTTCACCGACTGAGCCACCCAGGCACCCCATACTAGATTTTTTTTTACAGTACTATAAATGCATTTTCTTTCCCTTATGATTTTCTTGTCTCTAGCTTATTTGATTATAAGATTGTAGTATCTAATACATGTAACATTTAAAATATGTGTTAAACAACTGTTTATGCTATCAGTAAGGCTTCTGGTTAACAATAGGCTATTAGTGGTTAAGTTTCTGGGGAGTCAAAAGTTATACACAGATTTTTGACTGCTTGGGGAGGGAGGATCAGCAACCATAAATACCATGTTGTTTAAAGGTCAATTGTATTAGCCTCTGGGGTTGGGAATGAAGGATAGGCAGGTGGCAAGGAAATTTCACTGCTCTTTTCTGAAAAAATTTAAGTGATGGAACTATGGGTCATTTTTACTTTCTTATTTGTAATAAAAAAGCGAATAACGATAAAAGCTTCTGCATGTCCAAGAAAAAATGAGAGAAGCCCCATGGTACAGTTGAAAACAAAACAAATTTTAATTAAAGAAAAATGTAGAAACAAACAGTATAGCACATAGAAATCTCATGCCAAGAGACTAATCTAACTAGGCAAAGAAAAATGTATAGCACTCATATACCAAATCTAGGATAGCTCCAAGTTCCTTGTACTCTGCCAAAGAAGTATCTTTTCAGGGACGGCGGGGGGGAGTTCTGCCCTCTAGTGTACACTAAAATAAACTAAAGCACATGAAACAACTCAACAAATCAGCATTTTATTAGTTAACCAAAATAGTTTCACTTCATTTCTAGAGCATCACGATTCTCTCCTTAAAGGAAGGTTTCCACAACCTTGTTTCCAAGTCAATTTCCAAAGATCATACTAAGTAAACTCTGTGAACACCATAACTTCAGCTATCCTTTCAATTCTTCCCTACACTCCCAGCAAAGCACCCTAAGCACTTTCCTGACTCGAATTTCACACTAAATCTGGCACAACCAAAGGTATAGTACTATAGCAAAATAAAGTCTTAAAAATTTATAACACATATAGCCACCCAGCTCTTAAACTCAAGATTTTTGAAACTTGCAACTATAACTCATTAAGAGCAAAAGGAAGAAGGCTGCTCTGGGTAATAAAGTTCAAATCTCGTAAGGGTTTTCTAAGAACACTAGCATTTGTTCCACTCTGGGCAACCTTGAAAACCACTAGGGATACTTCCCAGGTTCATAGTATTTGCTGTAGGTATTCAATCCAAACTGACAGAAGTTACCCCAATCCTGGTGACCACAAATGAAAAATGTTCTTGCTTTTAAAGCTTTTCTATGTTTGAGATCTCATTTAGACGCTCACATTGGCCGGGACTTTACTATTTGACCCAAATGGTCAAATTTTCTACCACCCTCCCCCAACCCAAAAAAAAAAAAAAAAAAAAGGAGTATTACTAGTCTCTCCATTTGTAATTATTCTCGTTCCTAGCATAGCCTGGAACAATCTCTTCAAATCAAGAATGTGGATGAGATAAACTTTAATAAATTCAAAATATTCCAACTATTCATGGGGAAATCTTTAGAGAATTAATTAATTTAAATTTCAAACTCATTTACTCTGTACCTGCAAAACCTAGAGATATATTTAAAAAACAAGTTAAGAATAAGTTAAAACTGGGGCACCTGGGTGGCTCAGTTGGTTGAGTGTCTGCCTTCGGCTCAGGTCATGATCCCAGGGTCCTGGGATAGAGCCCCACATCGGGCTCCTTGCTCAGTGGCGAGCCGGTTTCTCCCTCTCCAACTCCCCCTGCTTGTGTTCTCTATCAAATAAATAAATAAAATCTTAAAAAAAAAAGAAGTTATAACTGAATGAAGCTGAATATTTAGCATCCATTGAAGAACATGAAGGTGAAAGTCCAGTACAGAGTTTTTTTTGGGGGGGCGCGGTGGGGAGTACAGAGTTTTCTTGTCCCAGGATAAAACAAATCATACTGGAGTGACAAGTAAGATAATAGCAGGACCACCAACACTACCAGAATCAATCATTTTCACTGTCATAGTAGGTCCTTGAAAAATCACCTTGGGGCACCTGGGTGGCGCAGTCGGTTAAGCGCCAGACTCTTGTCTTGGCTCAAGTCGTGATGTCAGGGTTGTGAGATCAAGCCCCGTGTCGGGCTCTGCACTCAGCGGGGAGTCTGCTTGAGATTCTCTCTCTCTCTCTCCCTCTGTCCTTCCCATTCAAGCTTGCTCGCCCTCTCTCTCTCAATAAATAAATCTTTAAAAAAAAGTAGTATCTTCTTTTTTAAAAAAAAAAAAGATTTTATTTATTTATTCATGGGAGACAGAGAGAGAGAGGGGGGCAGAGGGATAAGCAGGCTCCCAATGAGCAGGGAGCCCGATGCGGGACTCGATTCCAGGACCCTGGGATTATGACCTGAGCTGAAGGCAGACGCTTAACCATCTGAGCCACCCAGGCGCCCAAAAGTAGTATCTTCTTAAAACTATTTCTAGCTAGTCCTACCCTGGAACAAATGACTGCCAGAAGAAACGCAGTGAACCCAACTGGGCAAGGACTATCTCCTGCCTGGCTCTCCTGGCAACACCCTCACATTGCTGCCTACAATGTAGGACTCAGGCCTCAGTAGGAACCAATACACACAGAAGCAGCAATAAACATTACTGCTATTATCCCCAGCTGACTGATCACATCTTGTCCACAGCTTCGCTGTTGACTGCTGACAGATTATCAATGTACAAACACACCTGGAACTCATTTTTTAAAATGTGCTACCCCTTCAATTTCATGAGAGAGTAATGGGACTGATATCCAATACAGGAGACCTGGATTAGCTGTGGTTAATGGGGGAAAGGCCTACAAAGGAAAATGGAGGAAACCGTCATCTCATTTCCCTAAAAAAAAACCCACAAAATTCAAAATAGCTTTCAAAGAGTCCATCATCAGTTATAAAGCTGAAGAGATACTTCTTACCCAAAAAGGCCAATTATGTGGGTAAGAAAGAATGGTTGTGTGACACAGTGGCTGAGAGTTCAGCCTCTGGTTTCAAATGGATGTGGACTGGAATCCTGCCTCCACCATCAACTACAGACTCCACAAGTTAATGGCACCTCCCCGAGCCTCAGTTTCCTGGTCTGTGAAATGGGCACAAAGTTAGGACCTACCTCTTAAAGTATTCATGTAAATTCAATAAAATAATACATGTGAAACACTTAGCACTGTGCCTTAAATTTAGAAATCTGTCAATAGCTATTTATCCTTTTAAAAAAGGTAAAGAACATTTAACATGCAGTATGAGAAGATAGTATGTTTGATAGTTAACCTAAAGGACAAACTGGTGCCAAAATGAAACTGACCTGGTCATTGAAAGGAAACATGTCATCCCAGTGTTAAAAACACCTGACTACAGGAACCCAGCAGGTACAGAAAGAGGGAAGCAGCTGAGTCGGAGCCAGGAAAGGGCAAACCCCATCCACTCTGCTCCAGCTCACTGGGGCGGTAAGGAAAGAGGGCAATGGCACAACTTCGTTTCTAAAGAAAAGCCAGTCACTCAGATTTTTATGTCAGCCCTCCTGATTTTTAAATACTGGCCAAATAATAACATCCGAGGACAGGCTTGGTCCACGAACTGTCAGTTTGTGAATGCCTGCCCTGGAGTTGAGTCTCAAACCAGAAACTGAAGAAAAGCCCAGTGGTTATAAACCTGAGGGACTCCAGCTCCCTAAAACAGTGTGTCTCTAAGGGGATTTTGGAAAAGAAAATTCTTCTCTGTACAAACTGTCCTAAGCAATGCAGATATTTAGTATTCCTGAACTCCACCCATTAAGTACCAGTGGTCTCCTCAAGTCTTGTGACAACCAAAATATCTCACCACACATTTCGGAACACCTCCTAACTGACAGCACCACAACCACTAAGAATAACAAAGTTAAATCCAAAAGTTAGTGGGAAGGTCAAGAACATCTATTTACAAACAGCAATAAAATAAGAACAGGGCCAGCCCTGAGTCAACTAAACTAAAATCCCAAATTTAAAAGCTTAAAGCTGGTTGTGGGAACAAATCAAAAGGCTTAAATCCCTCTCCCTACTTCTAGAATTAATTAAGATGGAAGGAAACTGTCTTATTTTTTCTAGCCACTGCTTTAAGTGTCACTGAACACCGTAGATTTCCACCCATCTTTTTTCCTACAGCCGGAGCTTACATACAGAACTGTTCATGCTTCAGAGAAATCACAGTGCATGACATATAGGCACCCAAGGCATCCACGCTTTGTAACGTTCCTGGATTTTTCTCTTATGGCTCATTCTCCTATTCAAGAGCATGTCCAAGTTACCATATGACCGAGCAATTCCACACCCAGGTACACACCCAATGAAATGAAAACACATGTCCACACGAAAACCTTCACATGAATGTTCACAGACACATTATTTGTAATAGCCAAGAAGTGGAAACAATTCTATGTCTATCAACTAATGAATGGATAAACAAAATGTGGTATATTCATACAATGGAGTACTATTTGGCCATAAAAAGGATTGCGGTACAGAAACACGAACGAATCCTGAAAACACTATGCTAAGTCAAAGAAGTCAGACAGAAAAGGACAAATATTGTATGATGCCAATTATATAAAATGTCCAAAAAGGCAAACCTAGACACAGAAGTTTGATTAGTGGTTGCCTGAGAGTGTGGGAGATAGGTAGGGATAAAGAGGGACTGCATTTCTTTTTTGGGGTGATGGAAATTATTGTGGTTCATAGCTTTATGAACACACAACTCTGCAAATATGCTAAAACCAATGAACTGTGTAATTTAAATTGGTGAATAAATAGAAACAGCTTAATAAAGCTGCTTCTAAAAAAAGAAGAAAAAAGCACATACAATTTTAAATCATTAAATTTGGGACACCTAAGTAACTCAGTCGGTTAAGTGTCTGCCTTCAGCTCAGGTCATGGTCCCAGGGCCCTGGGACGGAGCCCCGCATCAGGCTCCTTGCTCAGCAGGGAGCCTGCTTCTCCCTCTGCTTGCTGCTCACCCTGCTTGTGCTCTCTCTCTCCAACAAAGAAATAAAATCTTTAAAAAAAAAAATCATTAAATTGACTAACACCCTTTGTTCTCTTAAAGACTATATCATATCACAGGTCGTAACTGCTAGAATATCAACTTTCTTCCAATCATCTTAATTATAATAATTATCAATAAGCCCTTAATCATGATATTTACTCTTTTGAAACAAACTGATTTTCCTCTTCTTGGAGTGGCCATTCTCTAGGCATTAAAAGTAGCCTCACTGTGCACATCTCTTCACCAGGGACAGGGGCACACGTCAACTGACCAGGCATTTCACAAAGGCATCAAACCAGGAGATAAAGTCAGATTTCTGGGGTAGCTCGGTGTTTTTTGTTGTTGATACGAATACATTTACTGTGAATAACTTGGAGGTCCTTTCTTCTCTATTAGTAAAGATACTTGAAAATAATTAGATCTAGCTTCCATTTTATTTTTTTTAAGGATTGATTAGGATAGGGATATAAGGAACATAATAATGTGGCATATTTATGAATAGAATATCAGATTTTCTAATGAGTTATTTTTAAGTTCATCTATAGATTTCTTGTTGGAAACAATGCATTCTCCTATGGCAAAAATGTTTAGGTTTTGTTTTGTTTTAAGATTTTATCTATTTATTTGAGAAAGAGAGCATAAGCAGGGGGAGGGCCAGAGGGAGAGAGAAGCAGACGCCCCACTGAGCAGGGAACCCGACATGGGACTCCATCCTAGGACCCTAGGATCATGACCTGAGCTGAAGGCAGACGCTTAACTGACTGAGCCACATAGGCACCCCTAGATGTAGCTTTTTAAATGTTCTTCTCAGCAAGAAAGCAACTCCTTTAAAAGTAAAAGGGCTTACAAACTGTGGAAGGAGCTGAGATGCCCTTCAGCAGATGAATGGATAAAGAAGATGTGGTTCATATATACAGTGGAATATTACTCAGCCATCAGAAAGGATGAATACCCACTATTTGCATCAACATGTATGGAACTGGAGGGGATTATGCTAACTGAAATAAGTCAAGCAGAGAAAGACAGTTATCATGGTTTCACTTATTTGTGGAACATAAGGAACAGCACGGAGGACATTAGGGGAAGGAAGGGAAAACTAACGGGGGGGCGGAAATCAGAGGGGGAGACAAACCACGAGAGACTCTGGACTCTGGGAAACAAACTGAGGGTTTCAGAGGGGAAGAGGGTGGGGGTATAGGGTAGCCGGGTAATGGGTATTAAAGAGGGCACATGTAATGAGCATGGGGTGTTATATGCACATAATGAATCATGATCACTACATCAAAAACTAATGATGTACTATATGGTGACGAATATAACATAAAAAGAAAGCAAAAGGGCTTAAAAAAAGATCAACATAGATAAGAGCTCTGACTGATCATTATAACAAGAGATTCTGATCAAATTTAGAAACGTTTCCACCTAATATTGTGGCTATGCCTAATTCTTGTTGCTTTCAGTGAAATGCTCAATGCTATCAGAAGACTGTATATTAAAAAATGTAAAATCTTAAAAGCCAGTAAGGTCTTGTTAACTCCTGTCCAAGGAGGCTGGGAAGGACGAGGTTACCTGCTCAGGCACGAAGAATGTTGCACAGATGAAAGGCTCCTGGGGGCCAACTGGTCGAACACACTGAGCACAGACAAAGCACACAAACAGGGGCTACTGTCTTCACAGGTCTTTAATCTGGGTCTTCTACTTTCAGCAGGACACTGTGCGGAATTCTGACTTTTCTACATGGGAAACAAACGTTGCTACCCTGACACCACCCACGATGTTGTGTTGAGACTCAACAATAAGGTCTTTGTTTTTTGCTCTCTCTTCTCTCAATAGACCAAGAAGACAAGACAAAACCACATGGGAAAATGATGTTTTTCACTCCTGTTTTATTGCTTCAGGTTATTCTTAATCTATAAGGAGGGAACTAAATAGTAAGCCCTTAGTTTAACAAGTTGATGCCTGTGGCTATGATTATATTATAAACTTTAACAAGTCTAATAGTAGCCTCCTGCTGCAAAAGGTGAGTAATAAATGTGGGGATGAAGGCTGACCTAGCCAAATACCCACGAAAGCTGGACTCAAATGGCCATCAGTGCTGGAGTGAAGACTGGGGCAGGAGACTGGCAGGGCTGCGGGAGGGGTAGAGGGCAAGAAATGGATCCAATGGATCAATGGATTAGAGCCACAGCACGGCAGGAATTTAGACACACCAAGTGTGCTTTCTACAGCCAAATGTAGAGAATGCTTCTTATCGTCTGTGATTCCTGCCTCTAATTAAAATTGGGTGTTTGCTTTACTTCATTCCCAAAGCATAAACTTTGGCTTTTTATAGCCCAAGCAGTGTGCTATTTTAAACATGTAGAGGAAATGCATTTTCAGTTACAAACATTTGCTCCTGTGAATCAGTTCTTATTTGCTAGCAAAGGATGTGGGACAGGATGTTTTACCATCCTGCTCTGGTTTTCCTGTATTGCTTAAATCTGTTTAGAGAAAAGAAAAATAAACAAATAAAGTGTTTCTGCTGGACAATTTCTATAAACTGAAGCAACTCCAAAAATGAAAATGAAAAACATCTGTGGAAAAGTATTACAATAATTTTATTTTAATAAATTGGATTATTCCTATAGATTCTTCCCCTGAAAAGACTTCCCATGCCAGGCACGTGCAGCTTGCAGCAGATACTAATATCTGCAATGATAAAATGTGCCCACTTGGACACTTCAGATCAGATGCATTCCTCTTGACCCTGTCTTTTCCCAAGCAAAATTACAACTGGAGAAGCTTGCTGAGATCCATTTCAGAAAAACGATCATGCCAACCTTGAGGGTCACCTTCTGGATTTATTCAGAAATTTTCATGTACAACTCTTGAGCTTTTTTTGATGCAGGCAGACATATCCTTGTAATCTATTACATTCCACTACTGCATTTTAGAAGAAATTGGGGTGCCTGGGTGGCGCAGTCGGTTAAGCGTCCGACTCTTGGTTCCAGCTCACTCAGATCATGGTCTGAGGGTCATAAGATTGAGCTCCGTGTTGGGCTCTGTGCTAGGGTAGAGCCTGCTTAAGATTCCTCTCTCCCTCTTCCTCTGCCCCCCTCCCACGCACTCTAAATAAATAAATACAATCTTTAGAAGAAACTGATTTTAATCAAGAAATTGATTTTAATCAAGAAATTAATTTTAATCAAATTTCACTTGACCCTTGGGCACCTGGGTGGCTCAGATGGTTAAGCGTCTGCCTTCGGCTCAGGTCATGATCCTGGGGTCCTGGGATCGAGCCCCGCATCGGGCTCCCTGCTGCTTGGGAGCCTGCTTCTCCCTCTGCTTCACTCTCTCTCTCTCTCTCTCTCTGTCTCTCATGAATAAATAAATAAAATCTTTAAAAAAATTTTTTTTTCACTTGGCCCTTTTATAAGGGAGTCAGCGGTCCATTTATCTATTGAAAGGTATTTTACCACTTGGCCCCTCCAGATTCCTCTGTCCTTCCGCTCTGTCCCAGATGCGGTCCTGTATGAACAGCCCGAGAAAGACACTCTTCTTCATCAAATTTTAGTCAGGCTGCTTTGAGCCCTCTTCTCAACTAGGCCTCGATCTTGGCCTCCATCCTTGCTGGGCGCGCATTTTAGTAATTTAGCCCAATTTTAGCAAGAATCCTGCTAGCCAGTTTTAAGAGAATCCTCCACTCTTGGTATCTGATCACCCTAATATCTAAGTTCCTCACTCCCCACCCTTGATGTACAAGTACTCAGCCCGCCTTCAGGGAGAATCCTGTTAAGTCTGTTTAGCAAGAATCTCCCTACCGCGGCGTCTCTTAGTAATGTTCCATCCTCAGACACCCTCCCGGCTGCCCTTGTTCTGCTCCCTGGCCATAAATCCCCAGCTGTCTTTGCTGTACTAAGAGTTGAGCCTGATCTCTCTTCCTTATTGTGATAGTCTTGCCACCTACTGCAATAATCCCAAATAAGTCTTCCTTACCATTTTAGTAAGTGTCAGAATGGAGTGTCCTGGCAAGAGATGGAAGAGGAGGAAGAATGGGAGATCTGGGTATTAATGTCCCTGGATTCCCCCTGGAGAGTCCATTGCTCAAGGGAAGGTCTCAGCTCCTGTCAGGAGGCTCCCCCCGTGTTCAATGCCAAAGCTGTTCCCCCTCTTGCCCCTTCAGGTCTAGGGGAGAAGAGGCAGCCTCATATTACTAGCCCCAAGCACACAACAGTATTCTATCTGTGGTTTTTCATCACTTTGTGAGTTATTAAACTCTCCTCAAAGTATCCTAATTTGAGGATGCCATCTGTTTCCTGCTGGGTCTCCCTAATACAGATACCATTTCAGCAATTTATCCTTGAGAGCTACTTGCTCTTTCTAAGAAAGGAAGGCCTGGATCCAGAATGCAGTGAGGCTGCCACGAGTGACTCAGTGACTGAAGCAAGCTGACCTTGTTAAGCTGCCACTTCTCCCTCCTCCAGTAATCTTCATCATTATAGCAACAGAGTGTTTTCTGAAACACACGTGGTTTCCAAGTAGAATCTCTAAGCATCAGTAGGGGATTATTTAAAGAAATATCCAAGGAGGCTGGAAGTAAAAATTGTGCTAGCTGAAATGAACTATGCTTGAGCCCTAAGGTACAAGAAACTCTGCCTTTATTTCTATCTGATACTTAATCCAGAGTTAACTTTTACAGTACAACTTTTAATAGATGTAAGAGACACTATTTAATAATACCACATATATGCCTGGTAACCCAAGTAAAACCTGCAGAAGACTATTTGTTAAATTCAGATTGTTGTAGATTATGAAATCAATTCAGTGGCCCCTGACATTTTTTTAAACGACACATACTACACACAGTCATGTAAAACAGAAAATCAGAATTCATCATATGTAATAAAGGTAAATATTTCACCAAATTTTATTTCACTTTTTTACATTCCTATATTTATGAGCGTACTAGGGCATACTACAAAATGCATTCCTTACTGTGAGTCAATCAAGTCTGAAAGCTACTGGTCTGAAAAGAATCCCTTTCAAACAATTTAACAATTATAAGGCTAAAAACACACTGCTTCAGCCTACAGCCTCACATTTTTTTAATCTCAACCCTCACTAAAAATACTTTGTCACTCAGTATAAAAATTTTATGGAATAATACTTACCATATAGTAGAGTATGCTATTTTTTTTAAAGATTTTATTTATTTGGCAGAGAGAGAGAGAGGGCACGCACAAGCAGACAGAGCAGGCAGAGCAGCAGGCAGAGGGAGAGGGAGAAGCAGACTCCCTGCTGAGCAGGGAGCCCAATGTGGGGCTCCATCCCAGGACCCTGGGATCATGACCTGAGCCGAAGGCAGACACTTAACTGACTGAGCCACCCAGTAGCCCCTAGTATGCTATTTTTTTTTTACTCCATTTTATTTCGTTTCTTTCTTTATTTTTAAAGATTTTATTTATTTGAGAAAAAGAGAGAGAATAAGCGGTGGGGACGGGCAGAGGGAGAGAGAGAAGCAGACACCCCAATGAGCATGGAGCCTGATGCAGAGCTCGATCCCAGGACGTGGAGATCATGACCTGAGCCGAAGGCAGACACTTAACTGACTGAGCCACCCAGGCACCCCCCCATTTTATTTCTTTTAAATGATGATTGTAAACCACAGCTTGAAAACTACTGGCCTACAATATGAACAGGGCCAGTGTGGAGAGCCCTGTCCCATGGCTGCCCTCTTTGGTGTTTACATCGTTTCCACCATGGTGGCAAGCTCTCAAATCCTTTTCCTTCTTAGGTTTCTATGTAACTGTTACATGACTCTGCCACCTACTCACTCCACTGGGAGCGAAAGCCTTGGGGGAAGGAGAAATGAAGAGTACACGGCAGATGTGGACAGGGCCCAGCCACATCCTTGCACTCACCACCACAGCACCCGCCTTACTGCAAGCACCTGCTGCTCACAGCCTGAGGACTAAGGGCATGTGGAAGCAGTCCTGAGCCAGCGACAGATGGGAGCTGGAGGAGAACTAGTCCAGGGTCCTTGCCCTCGCTGTGTCCTTCACCACCTCTCTGAGATACCTAGCAGAACCGAGTGAGCACCAGCAGATACTGGCAGTAACCTGCAAGAATCCATGTCCTACCCGGGCTTACTTCCCAGCCTTTTCCACCTCCCTGCTGGGGCTTCCTGGAATCACCTCCCACACTAATGACTTGTACTCAAACCTCCGTCTCAGGGTCTGCTTCTGGGTAAACACAACCTGGATGAGCACACAAGTTTACACAGCATTGTTTGGAGCCAGGGCTACAAAGATGAGAAAGCCCTGTCCTAGAAAAGCTCATAATCTGAAAGGAAAACCAATGATTTATTTTATTTTTAATGTAAAAAACAAAACAAAATTGTACTGTTCATAGCAATGAGTTAAGTAGATAGATATGTTTAGGGAGGGAAGGAAGAAGTGACAAGCTGTGTGACTGAAGGGTCAGAGAAGCCCCGGGAGGTGACCTGTTCCACCCCAAACCCTCTAGGACACAGCCCTCCCTAGAGGAGTAAGCGGCTGATGGGTGCTGCCGATGGGCCACGGTCCATGTTCACATCCCGGCAGGCTAGCACCTTGGCTTCTCATATTTACTGTGATGCTTTACATCTTACATACAAGTTATAAAGAAGGGAATTTTTATTTTCCCCAAAGGAAAAAATTCTAGTCTTCAGCTAAAAATAACTCAGTAATATGGAAAATACAAAGAAAAAAAAAAAACTATTAAGTTCCCGACAGTGTGTTAATAGAATTACCTGTAAATCAGCTTGGACCTTCCAATGTTCCTTTGAGGTCCTTGGGATGGGCCTGAGGGCTCAACCCTAATCTCCACTAGAAGTTCTAACAAACTGCTGACATTTTCATTCAAAAATTATTTTTAAATGTAAAATCTCCTACGTTTGGCTCTGTGGTCAACACTGTAAATCAGCACTTTCTTGAGGCTGGAATCAAAGAAGAAACCTAAGGCTCATTTTTCTTTGCATCTTCCATTTTGGTGAATATTTTAGCAAAGGCAAAGCAGCAGCATAATTCCTGCTCTCAGAAAACAAGTCATACCAGCTACAGTTCGAGGGTGCTTGAACAGATCCTCTAATGTGCCAGGCAGACCTGAGCCTGACACCAGAACACTCACCCAGACCCAGCAGGGAGTGCCGGCAGAGATGCAGTGACAGGAGCCGGGGGCTTTTCTTTCTCATTCTGCTTGAAGAAAGATTTGGCTTCTTTAGAGGTAGCATCCACTTCCTTAGTCACCCTGTGCCAAGGAGGGAAATGTCAAGTTTATAAGAAGAATAAAGAAAGAAACAAAATCTAAGGAAAGGGAATAAGTGACAACAAGGAAAACACCCAATGGGCTTCCAATGAGCTCTGGCTGCTGAGGTTTCGGATTCAAGTCTACTACGACAATTCGAAATGAAGGCATCTTCCCTTACTAAAGGACCAACAACGTATGGACCTCATCGCCCTAAAATAGCCTCCGTTACTTCTGTCAGCTTGCCACACACTCCAGGGGTCACTGCTGAATCACACGGGCTGCTCACGGCAAGGCTGAGAAGGCTCTACCACTGCACCTCACACGTAGATTAGGACTCACAGTTAAGAGTCTGGGGAAAAATGGGGAGATAGAGTATTTGGGAGAAAAACACTAACATTATTTCGAGAAGAAGAGCAACAGTATAAACAACTGGGAATATTCTGCAGAATGCTCCTGTTTCACAGCTAAAATAACCCAAAGATGAAACAAAATGCCTTCAAACTGGCTAAACAACACTCATTTGGGGGTGGAAAAAAACTACAGGATGGAGAATCCTATCAAAGTTCAAATCTGGAAAAATGGTCCTCAATAAAACTGAGTCCTAAGGGATCAAATAAAGGTTACTTAGTGTCTGAGATTTTAGCTAAAGAGAGGACAAGTGTTTAACACCCGCTTACTCTTGCCAAGTCAACAAAAACATCTAAGGAATTTTCTTTAAATTCCAAACTATCTGTAAGAGGGTCCAAGATTAAGGTCATTGTACTGTGAGTGTTCAGCCAGGTCCTCCGGAAAAACTGGCCAAGAATAATGACAGGTGAATCGAATAAATTCCATCTTTGCAGGAATGTAAGTCTCTGTCTCTTCTCTCCTTCCAACTAGGCTTCTGGGGAGCAGAAGCAAGTTTTCTTATTGACAGCCAACTCACTCCTGCACTGTGTCACCTACTCAAGTGGCACAGAATAAGAGTTTGAGAGTTCTGTACTGAGAATCTTCACTAGGCAACACCGGCAAGTTAATCTTGAGGGGCGACTTAAAACACCACCACCTTCTGTTATTCCCCTATTCATGGTCTTGCAGTTGTCGGTATTACTCAGAGGATCAAATGGAAATTGCTGAACCTCTAAAATCTGGTCCTACTCTTTACCAGGCTTAATTTGTGTATCTCTCTACTCTCCCCAATGAACTTCTCAGTAATGAGAGCCAAGATTTAAAAAATAAGAGGGAGAATTTATACCAGAGATTAAACCATCACTCGGCAATTATACATTCCTTCCCTGTCGACCAAGAAGCAACTTGTGTAACCACTGATGTTGAGCTTGGGTGCATGCTTCAATGATCAATTAGATGTTGGCTGATCTGACAGGAAAAGCAACTTTAATGTTTGTATTGTTTCACTTGCCCCTTGAGTTCCTCCTCTTAGCCCCATAAGAAGAATACGCCTCAAGTACCAGCTAGTCCAAGATGGCTGAAGGACACACGCTGAAGATCTGAATCCAGCAAGCAGCTTGGAGCCAAACCCAGACTGGCTGAACCCCCGACACCCAGAAACACACGGGAACAAACAAATGCTTACTGTTGTATACCACTGAGGTTTGGAATGGCTTGTCACATAGCATTTCTGTAGCAACGGCTGATATATTTACGTTTCATGAACAAGAAATCAGAAATCTAAGGGGCTAGGTTACTTTTCCAAGACTATGCAGAGATTAAGTAGCAATGCTAGAGAGGACCCTGTAGTAGGGTCTTCCCAAAGATGGTTGCCACATCTTCCCAAAGATGGTTGCCACAACCCATTCTACATGCTCTTCCAAATTGGACATCATCCCAGTGAGAGGGGAGGTATATGTCACCCCCTGCTTAAAACTGGGTGGGCCTTTGTGGTTGCCAATTCACAGAGTTCAGTGGGACTTCTGAGGCCAGCCGATAAAAGGTGACAGAGCTCTCACCTGCCGCTCTCTCGAGAATACAACCTCAAAGCTTCAAGCTACCATACCCGAAGCCTGGCTACTCTGGATCCACCATGCTACACAGAACACCTGGGAGGATCACAGAGAAAGACGCCTGAGGAGGCTGTTCCAGTCCAGGCCCAAGACAATGGCCACAAGGAAGCCCTCGAGATGGCGCCACACCCAGCTACTAACTCCAACTGCGTAAGAGACCCTGAGCAAGAGCTGCTGGAGCCCGGTTACCCACCCACCCCCAACCAGGGGAAACGACAAGAATACAATTGTTTTAAGCCAACAAAACTGTGGAGTAATTCCTTACACGGCTATACAGATGACCAAAATAAAACCCCATCCAAACCTAAAGCTTAATGCAGAGTCCCAGTGTACTGAATTAGAACGAGGTGCTTTAAATCTCCTTGCTCTGGGTACAATCTGGGACAGATCTGAGACAGCTCACGAAAAACAAATGGACATCTGCATTTAGAAATGACAGTTTGAACACAGGCTTTATTCTCCACTCCCTACCAAAACCCTACTAAACAGTGGTAAATAAATTTACAAAGGCAAAACTACATAAGGATATGGAGAAGAGATATAACAGAGAAAAGATGCCAATCAAGTTTTCTGAAGGTAGAAAGCAAACAGACAAGTAGAAATTGGCTTTGGTTTTTGTTTTCTCTGATCTAAGCCTGTAGCCACATGGAATGGCCAATAACAAGCCAATCTATATTGTGGTAGTCTACAAAGGCTCAGTAAATTGAGTTACCAGGAACCTTTGAAGGGAGAGGAGAGGAACAGGGCTAAAATCAGTTGAAAGTTTGTCTCTGGAGCAACTAGGTCCAGATCCCCTTCTCCAACCTTGTACCATAGGCTACTGTCCCCCACCCAACCCAGCAAAACCCATTACTCCTTGGAGAAATAAAAACCACAGAAGTTCCAAACTTTGGGGCGCCTGGGTGGCTCAGATGGTTAAGCGTCTGCCTTTGGCTCAGGTCATGATTTCTAGGTCCTGGGGTCGAGCCCCACGTCGGGCTCCTAGCTCAGCAGGGAGTCTGCTTCTCCTCTCCCTCTGCTTGTGCTCTCTCTCTCAAAAATGAATAAATAAAATCTTAAAAAAAAAAAAAGAAGTTCCAAACTCACAGGGCAGGGCTGAAGTCTCATTCTGAAAACAGGGTATTAAATGAAAATCTATTTATTTGCTCTTCCTTTGCCACAACAACCTCAAAAGCTATGTGTTCCAGATGGCTGAGTTACAAGATGGAGCACTATCCAATCTGTGTAGGACTACTGCATCAGTAAGAAATAAATATGTAGAGTTGACCCTTGAACAATGTGGGGGTTAGGGGCACCAGCTCCCCACACAGTTGAAAATCTGCATATTAAGTTTTGACTTCCCAAAAACTTAACTACTAATAGCCTACTGTTGACAGAAAACCTTACAGATAACATAAACAAATGATATAATACATATTTTGCATACGTATTATACACTGTATGCTTACAATACAGGTAAAGAAAAAAAAATATCAAGGGGCGCCTGGGTGGCTCAGTCGTTAAGCGTCTGCCTTCGGCTCAGGTCATGATCCCAGGGTCCTGGGATCGAGCCCCACATCAGGCTCCCTGCTCGGCGGAGAGCCTGCTTCTCTCCTCTCCCACTCTGTCTACTTGTGTTCCCTTTGTCTCTGTCAAATAAATAAATAAAATCTTTTAAAAAAAGGAAAAAAAAAATATTGAGAAAATCATACAAGAGAAAATACATCTACAGTACTGCAAAAAAATCCACATATAAGTGGACCCATGTAGTTCAAACCCGTGTTGTTCAAGGGTCACCTGTACTGTGTTATGCTACGGAGGTTCTGGGTTTGTTACTATTATATCTATTTAACAGGAATTTCAGTAAAAGAGAAAATATGGAAGAAGTTGTCAACAAAAAAGAAAATTTCCTAGAAGGTTGACAAATTTCACGAAAAGAGCCACAGAATATCTGACGTGGCAAGTTTTAAGATCCACTGTAATATCACTGTAAAATGTTACAATGTTCGTGATAAAGAGAAGATGAAGATCAAGCCGTTCAAAGTATAAGGAAAGTAAAAGAAGCCTTTACGCAAAGCATGTTTTGTTTTGGTTACCTGTTTTACCATAGGACTGACAAAGCTCCTGCAGCAGTCACGTAAAGCAAGTTGGTAAATGTTTTCTGAAAAGCACCCTAGATCCAAGCATTGTGTTAGATGTGGAACTTATAAATAAAAATATATGCATGGTCTCTGCCCTTCAGGGGCTCACAGTCCCATCAGGACAGCTATCCATGAGATAAGTTATGACAGTACCACAAAGAAAGCATGAAACAAGTACAGCCTATGGGAGTATCTCTGCTAACTTTTTTTTTTTTTTTAAAGATTTTATTTATTTATTTGAGAGAGAGAGAGAGTGAGAAACAGAGAGAGAGCCCAAGATGGGGTAGGGTCAGAGGGAGAGGCATACTCCCTGCTCAGCAGGGAGCCCAATGTGGGACTCGATCCCGGGGACTCCGGGATCATGACCTGAGCCAAAGGCAGTCACTTAACCAACTGAGCCACCCAGGCACCCTCTGCTAACTTCTTAATGCCAAAGTCCTCTCCACAGTCAGAAAGAAATGACATCTATAAACTGTTGTTTCTCTCAGGGACTTTGGGAATCAATACAAAGTAACATAAGCAGATTTTTACTCTTCATTAATAGCATGTCCGGAAGAACTCCACTTTTAACAAGCAATAAGAAGAGATTCAGCTCTCAAAATATCTTCAAAGAGGAGAACAGTTCAATTATAGACAACTTCTAATATATAAGAGGGAACTTGATAAGAAAGGCCCACTATTAGCAATAGTTAACTCAAGTGTTATCAGCAGAAATGTCATTTTAACTTCATTTCACTTACTTAGAACTTCCTGAAAAGTCTTTATTTAGGCAGAAACTTTCCATGACTGGCCTTTTCCAAAAGGTGAATCACTCAGGAAAGTCTGAGCTAACTGGCTCAGCTGGTTATGTGATAGAGAAGGGTAAAACACACTATTTTTCCTCATTCCCAAAGGTTAACAAGCTACACAGTTTTCAAGGGGAAAGAAAACAAAAAGATAAAAATCCAAAGCTTAACAATTAAAATATAATTAGAAAAAACTAAAAGACTAACTTTGTGCTAACACTACCTTATGCTTATACTTACAAATTCTTCCCAGTCATCACTAGCTCTTTCTCACATTTCTTAAAGATGTAGTAATGCTCTGAACTTGATACAAGAAGAAAGAAAAAGCAGATAAGGACATCAATAGGTTAAAAGATACGCTCAAATCCATATATGAAGTTTGCATCTGGTTCTCAATTAAAACTCAGGCCTCCCAAGTTCCTACGTGAGGGTTCCTTATAACACCTAAATTTTAAGTATAAGCAATTTAAGTTAAAAAAAAAAAAATCCTGCCAACATGCCAATTAACAGGGTTTTATTTTCTTTAGGAGGAAGGAGTTATAGAGAACATTTGCTTATCATGTTATTTACCTCGGTAATATGTTATTTAAAGTAATAAGCTTGTGTTTCTTTTGAATATAAAACATATACGTGTGAGAATATGTGTATTTGTAGGGGGGGAAAAAGTGCTTCCCTGAGCATGTGTCTTTGGGTTGTTGTTGTTTTTAACAGACACGGTGCTGCCCCCTTCTGGCAAACGATGGAAATAGCAGGCTCCCAAATACCCATCCAGTACTTAAAATTACCATCCGTTTGCTTTATAAAATGAAATAGGAAATTTGTCTCATTAATATAAATATTAATACTTCCACAAAATTTATTTGATCAGGAAATTTAATGATTTCTCATAAGAGTTATTCACCAGCTTTTCTTACTCTCTATGTTGGACCGATGGTAAAATTATAATAAATCTTTCTTGGATATCCTATGACACATGGTAAGTCATACAAACCAAGAAAGATTTCTAAAAACTTTTAAATATATATTCCTAATGGCATATCACACACTTTCTGCATTATTTTGTAGGATCTCCAAACT
Source organism: Callorhinus ursinus (assembly GCF_003265705.2). Lineage (NCBI taxonomy): Eukaryota > Metazoa > Chordata > Mammalia > Carnivora > Otariidae > Callorhinus > Callorhinus ursinus. Next base: position 228,199 of record NW_027397108.1, read on the forward strand.
ATTAAAGGCTTCCTGTTGGTGTTCTGCTACCCTCTACTGGACAACTCAATAGTTCCAGTGTGATTTCTGGCAGCAAAGTAACATTACTAATTGACTAATGGATCCCCAAAACGATTGATTATCAAGGAAATGGGTGTCTTTACAATGGAGAATTCTGACAGATATTGCCTAAGTGGTCTACTTATCACCACCAATACTGTTATCGATGTGATGTACTGGGGAAGACAAAACATCACCAACAGCGTACTTGTCTAGGTGACTAATCTGAAGCAAAATTCCAAACTACAAAACAAATGGACTCTTAAAAACATACAGCTGACCCTTGAAAAAGCAGCAGTTAGGGGCACTGCCACCCACCCACCTCACCGTCAAAAATCCACGTGTAACTTTGACTCTCCCAAAACTTAACTACTGATAACATAGTCAATTAACAAATTTTGTATGTTTTATATACTACATGCTATATATATATTTTTTAAGATTTTATTTATTTGAGAGAGAGAGACACAGCGAGAGAAGGAACACAAGCAGGATGAGTGGGAGAGGGAGAAGCAGGCTCTCCGCTGAACAGGGAGCCTGATGCGAGGCTCCATCCCAGGACCCTGGGATCATGACCTGAGCCGAAGGCAGACGCTTAATGACTGAGCCACTCAGGTGCCCCTACATGCTATATTCTTATAATAAAGTAAGCTATATAAAAGAAATGTGATTAAGGAAGTTATAAGAGGGCACCTGGATGGCTCAGTTGGTTAAGTGAATGCCTTCGGCTCAGGTCATGATCCGGAGTCCCGGGATCAAGTCCCGCATCGGGCTCCCTGCTCAGCAAGGAGTCTGCTTCTCCCTCTGGCCCTCCCCCCTCTCATTCTCTCTCTCTCAAATAAATAAAATCTTTAAAAAAAAAGTTATAAGAAAAATACATTTATGGTACTGTACTGTATCGAAAAAAAATCTATGTATAAGTGGACCTGTGCAATTCAAACTGGTGTTGTTCAAGGGTTAACGGTATTTATGTCAGTGTCATGAAATACTTTAAATGAAAGGCTTTAAAAAAGGAACTTAACAAGAAAATACTAAAAAGACTAAATGCAGAGTGTAATCTTGCACTTGATGTTGGACTGAACAAGAAATATAGCTATATAAAGAATATTGCTGGAATAACTTAAAATATTTGAGTAGAATCGTATCTAGAGCTATTTAAAATACACGCTACAAGGGTGCCTGGGTGGCTCAGTTGGTTAAGCAACTGCCTTCGGCTCAGGTCATAATCCTGGAGTCCCGGGATCAAGTCCCACATCAGGCTCCCTGCTCAGCAGGGAGTCTGCTTCTCCCTCTGACCCTCTTCCCTCTCGTGCTCTCTGTCTCTCATTCTCTCTCTCTCAAATAAATAAATAAAATCTTTAAAAATAAATAAATAAATAAATAAATAAATAAATAAATAAATACATCCAAAACAAGATGGGTGGTACACAAAAGTTAAGTGAGTATTTAGAAATTTGTTTAGCCATTTGACAATGTCACGATAGTCAAGACACAATGGGTGGACTCACTGTATTAACCAGAACAGACCGATTTGGGTACTGTCACACTTGCAAGCTGGTCACATGTGACATTAGTGTATTAGTCATGCAAGGTGAGAGGTAATGCATATGATACTTTAGGGTTATTTTATCAAAACCCAAAAATGTGGGCGCCTGGGTGGCTCAGATGGTTAAGCATCCGCCTTCAGCTCAGGTCATGATCCCAGGGTCCTGGGATCGAGTCCCACATCGGGCTCCCTGCTCCTTGGGAGCCTGCTTCTCCCTCTGCCTCTCTCTCTGTCTCTCATGAATAAATAAATAAAATCTTAAAAAAAAAACCCAAAAATGTGATAAAATGTAAGCATTTATTTTTATAAATTATTTTTAACAATCATTTTAATTGTTAACCAAGTGTGACCTTTTAAATTCATATTGTTAACCAAGTGTGACTTTTTAAATTCATAGTTTAAAATTAAGAAAGTAAAATTGGTATTATTTCTTAATCCTAATTTACTGATGGCAAAACGAGCTCACTGGGGGAGCCTGGTTGGCTCAGTCATTAAGCATCTGCCTTCGGCTCGGGTCATGGTGCCAGGGTCCTGGGACTGAGCCCTGCATCAGTGGGGAGGGGCTCCCCGCTCAGTGGGGAGTCTGCTTTTCCCTCTCCCCCTGCCCCTCCCCCTGCCCCTACTCATGCTCCTCTCTCTAAAATAAATCTTTTTTTTTTAAAAAAAGAGCTCACTGTATATTTCTGTAAAGAAAACATCTTTTTCTGAATGCGGCAGTAGCAGCAAACCACATGATGATAATGGAAGTGATTCCAAAGAAACAAAGGCCAACTGAGGTCAAACTGCTTTTACTACATGAGCCCTCACACAGAGTTTGGTTGTTGATCATGCAGTGCTAAAACCATAGTGAGTTAAGTGAGTTCTTTGCAAATGTTTTGGCTAATGAAGCAACGAATTCATCAAAACTTCAATGGCATTTACATACAAAACATGAAGAAATTCAAAATCAAAAGAATTCTTTGAAGAAAAGAGTAGTGATCTAAAAAGCCAATAGAGGGGCACCGGGGTGGCTCAGTTGTTAAGCATCTGCCTTCGGCTCGCTCATGATCCCAGGGTCCTGGGATCGAGCCGTACATCGGGCTCCCTGCTCAGTGGGGAGTCTGCTTTTCCCTCTCCCTCTGCCCCTCCCCCTCTGCTGGTGCTTGGTATCTCTATCAAATAAAATAAAATCTTAAAAAAATAAAAAATAAATAAAAAGCCAAAAGAAAGAGACACAAAATTCCATACATTAACATTAGTATTCTGAGAAAGAAGCACTTTTGGTTGCTAACTAAAAAGAATAAACTACTGCCAAGATATTAGGAAAAGAGTGTATCAAAGATGTCTGCTGGGAAAGCTTGGTGTATCTGTGACAAAGAAGATGATTCAAGTGCAATGTTCCAGTGATTCCGCAGCTTGAAGTCCTCAGAATCTGGCTTATGAGAGTGAGAACGATAATCAAATTAGCAAAATGTTTTCTCGATGCAATTTGAAGAATGCCAGATTATTACTAACATAAAAATTATCATGATATATGTGTGATTTAAACATGACAGTTATATGAAGGATTCTTTTATCAGTTTCTGGCTGACAAACATAACTGACACTGATCTGTAAAAAAAAAACTAGAATTACATTGTCAACAAATGTGATTTGAAGCTTAAGCGTATGCAAGAGTATAGTCTAACAGCACAGGTGCAAGACAGGAAAACATTAGATTAAGGAGCTGGTGCTAGAACGTAAAATTAACACACTGCTTCCTTATCCAGAAAAATCTTGCTGCCAAGACAAACAACCCCACTGTTCTTAGTACAGTAGTAAAAACTGTAAATTATGTAAGACTAATGCATTACATTTTTCAATGACTTTCTATGTGATAAGCTGAAAGCTGACCATAAATGTGCACATGTTACATTGCACGCTGAGGTACCATGGTTATGCAAGGGAAAAATGCCGTTAAGAATGATGAGCTTTAGGGGCGCCTGGGTGGCTCAGTCGTTAAGCATCTACCTTCGGCTCAGGTCATGATCCCAGGTCCTGGGATCGAGCCCCGCATCGGGCTCCTTGCTCTGCGGGAAAGCCTGCTTCTCCCTCTCCCACTCCCCCTGCTTGCATTCCCTCTCTTGCTGTGTCTCTCTGTCAAATAAATAAATAAAATCTTAAAAAAAAAAAAAAAGAATGGTGAGCTTTGGAATAAACTCGGTGTCTTTAAAAGAAAAAAACCATGGGGTGCCTGGGTGGCTTAGTCGGTTAAGTGTCTGCCTTTGGCTCAGGTCATGATCCCAGGGTCCTGGGATTGAGCCCCGCATCGGGCTCCCTGCTTGGCAGGAAGCCTGCTTCTCCCTCTCCCACTCCCCCTGCTTGTGTTCCCTCTCTCGCTTTCTCTCTCTGTGTCAAATAAATAATAAAATCTTAAAAGAAAAAAGAACCAGTTGGGTTCCAATTTTAAAGGTCTTAATTAGTAAAACTTGGCTTATTTGTCTGATCTTTGGTATTTTTTGATTCAACGTGTTTTTCACTAGCAAATAAATTACCAGGGTAAAAATGAAAGCTAGAAGCCTGGAGGAATAGAGTCTCTACAGATTAACATGTTTCAGTGAATGTTTTGAACTCCATTTTATATCAAAAGAATATCCACACACAGGAAATTCATGCATGCAGAATTCCTTGTTTCCACTGAAATCTAACTTAATTACAACTTGACAGGATAAACTGTTGGAACTGGTTACTGATGAAGCACTGAAGAAGAACTTTGAAACTATGGTATCACTGGCTTCATTTTGCATAAAAGTAAAAGTAAAAATCTTGAACTTACTGAAACAGCTTTAAAATCTTTATTTCCATCCTCACGAAAATATCTCTGTGAGATGGGTTTATGATGAGTGTTATTTAAAAAAAAAAGTGTTACTAAAAAAAAAGAAAACCAACACAAATGTACATAAATAAATAAAATCTTTAAAAAAAATTATTGCCAAGGAAAATAAATGTGACTCCCTATAAAATTATTGATTGGCACCTTACCTGTTCCCAGTTAGCTCCAATTTATAGATCTGCTGTTTTCAAGTAATAAAATTTAAATAAATGGAGAAGAGGAAATTCTAGACACATGGCTCTTACCTAGAACAGCCGGGAGGTTATTAAGTGTTTACTGTTTTTTTAAAATGATAACAAACCTATGAATCAATTTTAAAAATAATACTAAGGTCAGGAAATAATACAGGAACCAAATTTCTCTCCTAGTACTTTCAATTTTTACCTGATTTCAGGGGCCTCCGTGGGGCTCAGACTTCACAGGTAAGAAAAGTAATAAAGGGAGAAATGACTCAGCCAAAGTCACAAAGCATGACAATAAGCGGAACCGGATACTTAACTCTTACATTTTCTTATTCTCTTGAAGTCTTCAGAATCTGGCTTATGAGAGTGAGAACTGAGCCAAACACTCATGATACCTACAACTACATCACCGTATGTGAAAGGACCTCTCCTCCCATGCTCCCTGATAATTCACGGGGCCACTGTTTTCCTGGAGTAAAAAAGAGAACTCTTCCACAACATGATGATGATAGGATGGAATGAGGACAGATGGCCCACACCATTTAGAAAGATGCTCATTTTTAAAAGAACTAGTTTTGAAGTTTGTGAAGGTCACCTTACCTGACTTCTTCACCAGCAAAATCAAACACCTTAGTGATTTTAACTTTTTCAGCTTCTTTCGGTTTCTCAAGCTCTTCTGCTCTGACCAACAATTTACTTGAACTTGTCTCTTCAGTCTTCTCTCCTCTCTATGAAATAGGTAAGAAATGCAATCAGTTTCACATGAGGATGAAACCTAAGAGAACCATCCCAACATTCTATTTACAGCTATTCTTAAATGTTTCATCTCTAAACAATTAAAGACCTATCAGAAATTTGACTAGAAAGGCTTACTTTTCCTACCATAGGGAATGCTTTGCTTTTCACTTGAAAGAGTTATTATCAAAAGGCATCTAGTTTGATTTCCGCCGTAAGCATCGAATCTCATTTTGGAAATGAAAACGTCTATCTGGGGAACTTAGGCTATTTCCGGGGAAGCCTACACCTCATTCGACGATCAACTCACGTTAACATGTGTACTTGGGGGCACTTTGGGTTTTGGTCCTACATCGTTGAGGAAGCTGGCCCACAACTCATCCTCCTTCTTCTTCCTCGCATCCTCTGGCCCCGTGCCTTCCTCCTGCTCGGCGGCTTCATCTTCCTGCTCACTGCTACTTCCCTCGGACTCCTCGCTGGCATCCTCCTCCTCTGCTTCTAATGAGAGGCCACCTTGTTTTCTCTTCCTAATCACCAAGGGTCACGAGAGAAAGGAGAGATAAGACAGATAATGCAAAATGACTTCAGCTATCCCTTCCTCAATTCCAAACACAATGCTGCAAACCTGAGAAAACCTTAAAATCTGGGGACTACTGATTAACACCCACCCAGGCGGAAGCAGGGGAGGTGAGCTGAGATTTTGTGGAAGAAAACAAGAATGGAGCTCTTACAGTTAGCAATTTCCCCCAAACACTTAGAATCAAAATATAGTGTTCTACTTCTAAGTCAGGACCAGCTATTTTCACCAAAACACCCAAAATCACCTCGCTGAATCAATCTGCCCAGAAAGTGTGTTCTAAGAATAAGCACTACAATTGGAGAACATGTTCTATTCAGAAGAGCCTCAAATTTATTTGCACTGTTTCTACCCAGAGTTCTTGGGGGGGGGGGGGTGGCGGGAGGGGAGGGAAGGAACCCATGTTTTTTCCCCACTTTCTGAAAATTTGAAAGTTGGAATACAGAAAAACTCAAGGACAAAAGTACTGGGCCCAAGACCTAAAAGAGTAAATAGTTTCTTAGTCTATTTTGACTTCAAGTGAATCCTCTAATACCTAAAATTCTTTTTTCCCTTTTTATAAACTATAACCTGTTTTGCTTCAATGCCCAAAAAAACAGAAACACCGATCAAGGAGAGGTAAAAGACTTCTATGGAAGCGTTTCTTATCTGAGCTAAATAACCTGTCAGAATTTTCATAATGGGGGAGGAGGGTAGTGTAATTCAGTACCAGGTCTATGGAAGGTAATTTGCTAACATTTACGGAAATTTTTTTTACTGCAGATAACTCTGTATCAAACAATTCTACTTCTCTAAATCTGATTTACAGATATACTTGTACCTGTATACAAAACCATAACAAAGAATATTCACTGCAGTTTTGTTTGTTGTAGTAAAGACAGGTATAATCTCAATGTCCCTCAATAAGGGAATACTTAAATAATGCAAGATGTAACCCTATGATGTAACATTATGCAGTCACTGAAAAGGGTAAGGTATAGTTACACGTACGGCCATGGTACACATCTCCAAGAAGTGAAAGAAAATGAGAAACTATAAGCAGAGGATGCCACTCTGTTTTGGAGGGAGTTTTTGGTTTGTTTTTTTAAAGAGTAGGAAATACATACTTACATACACACACAAACTATCTCTGGCAACACAGTTCTTCTGAGGCAAAGCAACAAGGGATATCAAAGGTACACACTTTTGCAGTAAATGAGTTTTTAATTTTTACCAAGTGTACATGATACCTATTAAATTTTTTTTTAAATTAAAGCTCAAAAACTTTTAAAGCTTGCCCAAGACTGAGAATTTAATCCTGAAATGTCACCAAATGTTTCCCTTGAATAGACAAAGGTAGGAAACCCTGGTAGGAAGAACTCATGAGACCAATCCCAGCCATCTGGATAGTGTGACAATAGTCCCTGACTTCTAAGGGCCCTGAGGGCAGCATCACCTGGCCGGAATGCTCTGAGCCTTTCTTTTTTTCCCTTTGGTTTTCTGTGTCTGCTCTTCACCATCCACTTCATCTTCCTTCACTAATTCATTTACATCATCTTCACTATACTCTCCACCTGAAATCACATAATAGAGTGGTCAGACATACAGGAATAAAGGTTTTCACATCAAGATAAGACATTTTCAATAAAAATAAAGTCTAGTACTTTCCTCTATTCTTCATCTAACTAAAATATCATTTCCTTTGGGAAGTCTCCCCATCTCTGAAGACTAGGCTAAGCTACCCTATTCTAGGCTTCCATGACAGTCCATATTTCCCTCTATAAATGTACCTATTTAATGTTTGCAATTTCTGCTATGCTCTACATACCATGAGGACGTGGATCTTGTTTGTTAAGTATGTGCTGAATGAATGAATGAACAGAAATTCTAATTCTACTACTATACTGTTCAAAGAAGAAATTAACGTTCCCACTGTATCTTGGATATCTTTCAAAAGTAATCAAAAGAGACCTTGACAAAAAAGAGACATAAAGACTTCCAGTTAGACACAGGAGAAAGAACAAACATGTCTAGTTCCCATCTTCAGACACTAACATTCAGGGGTCCCCAACAAGAGGGTGTTACCCAGATGCCCAGGATAACTACACTCTGTGGGTACCAGTCAATAAATCCTGTCCACATAGAGATTCAACTAGGTTTTTTCTTTTTTCACTTCATGTAGACTTTTATTTGAAGTGTAACACACACACTGAAGAACACACAATATACAGCTCAATGAAATTACACAAAGTGAACACATTTGTAAAACCAGGCCCGGCTCAAGAACCAGAACGTGAACCAACATCCCAGAAGGCCCCTCATGCCCCGTTCCAGGCATCAGCCACCACCCTATCCAAGAGCTATCCTGACTCCGAATACCACAGATTAGGTTTGTCTCTTTTTGACCCTTAAACAAACAGAAGTCTCCAAAATACACTCTCAAGTGTCTGGCTTTTTTCACTCAACATTCTCTGTTGGTCACCCATATTGCTCATTGTAGCTCTAGTTTATTCACTCTCATTCCAAAATAGCGTTTCATTGCACGACTGTACCACACTGTATTTATCCATTCTGCTGATGAACATTTAGGTTGTTTCCTGTTTGGGGCTATTACAAATAGTACTGTTTTGAATATTCCTGTATATCCAACCAGTTTCTAAATATTTCACTCACAATGAACCAAGGGCCACAAACACTTGAGGAAAGCCTCCAATATGAAAGGCAAGACAGAAAAACAAGAAAGGAATTCAGGGGAAATAGAATTTTAAAAAAAACCCAACAAAACCCTTTATAATTAAATTAAATAGTGACTTAAACATTTTTTAAAAAACTTAAAAATTTTTTAAAAAACTCTTGAAAACTACAAATATGATGGCAGAGATTTAAAAAAAGAACAAAGTTGATGAGAAGGAGCCAGTCATGTGAAAACACACAGAATACACATTCAAGACTGAATACCACAAACCAAGTGATAAATCAAAGTGTTTCCTGAACAAAGGACTGAGTTCCAGGCTAAGATGGCAGTCTGAAGGCACAGATGTCATTTTACTTCCCCTAAAACCCCAGTAAAATCACGGCAGCAAAAAAACTTTTAAAAAGCACAAACCTACAAGCTAAGTAGGCATATAGCTGCATTGTATTTGCTTATATTTGCAAAAAGCAACACTGGAAGGATAAGCAAAATACTAATGAAAATAGGTGCCTTATAAGGGTCAGGGTAGAACAGAGTGGGATAGTCAGGGGTAGAAGCAAGAATTCCCTGTTTATCTTTCCTAAGAATTTTGAAAAGCCCTTAAATTAAGAACAGTTTGAATAAACAAATACTTGTTTGAATAAATAACTGTAAACCCAAACAATAACAAAACTGACAAAGAAAGGATTTATTCCAAGGACTTCAGAAACAGTATTTTGACTATACATCCTTAACAAGACCCATTGTAAAGACAAAAAAGAAATAAAAAACAACTCAATACTCTGTGTAGTAATGTTCGTATTTTGTTGTTTTTTCTTTTTAATTTTATTTATTTATTTGAGAGAGAGAAAGAGAACATGGCGGGGGGAGAGGGAGAAGCAGGGTCCGCACTGAGCAGGGAGCCAGATGTGGAACTCGATCCCAGGACCCTGAGATCATGACCTGAACTGAAGGCAGACTTAACCGACTGAGCCACCCAGGTGCCCAATGCTGGTATTTTGGGAAACTATTTCCTTTATATAACAGGTTAAAGCAAGTAAGTACTATGTTAATCACATCAGGGATCCAGATCTTCAAAGAGAAATGACACACGATTATAAAATCAAAGAAATTAGATGAAAACTCAAATGTTTAAACTGAACTAAAAACATCAATATGAGGGGTGCCTGGCTGGCTCAGTAGGTAGAGCATGCAACTTTTGATCTCAGGGTTGTAAATTCAAGCCCCATGCTGGGTGTAAAGATTACTTAAAAAATCAAATCTTTAAAAAAAAAAAAGTATCAATATGAACTCTTTTTTTTTTTAAGATTTTATTTATTTATTTGAGAGAGCAAGAATGAGAGAGAGAGAGAGCACATGAGAGGGGGGAGGGTCAGAGGGAGAAGGAGCCCGATGCAGAACTCGATCCCGGGACTCCAGGATCATGACCTGAGCCGAAGGCAGTCACTTAACCAACTGAGCCACCCAGGCGCCCGAACTCTAACTCTTTTTAAGATAAATATTTTCTAGTTCTGTTCACTGAAATGGCACAGAAACAATGTCACTTTGGTAGCAATGAGCATCTCTTCAGAGTCCAGATTATATACCTTGATATGATTCATCATGAAAAGGGCTCCCAGCTAATTTCAGGTCTGAGAGAAGGAAAGCACAAGGTGAAACTGGGACATCTTGCTGTGTCAGAAATCAAGGAAGTTATTTAAGTATAAAGGGTCACATTAAAAGGATACAAGATCCAGCTTGAAAGAACTCCTAGTGGCCAAAACCGGTAACTTGAGCATTAAAAGGAATAACTGTTAGTAGACTAAAACACACTGGATCAATAAAAATCTGTAAGCCCTTTGTGACGTTTTTTAAAAAAGACAAAAAATAATTTGTACTGGGGCTCCGGGGTGGCTTAATCAGTTAAGCATCTGCCTTTGGCTCAGGTCATGATCCCAGGGTTCTGGGACTGAGCCCCCTGTCTGGCTCCCTGCTCAGCAGGGAACCTGCTGCTCCCTTTCCCTCTGCCCCTCCCCCTGCTTGTGCTCTCTCTCAAATAAATAATTTTAAAATCTTTAAAAAAATAATTTATACTTCTTAAAGCTACTATTAAAATTACTCCCTACTTTGAAAGTTAGTAATTAAAGAAAATGAATTAAACACTTAACCTTTCCCAATTGATGAAGGAAAGCAATACTTTACAGAAGAACATCAACTAATAAATGTAGAAAAACCACAGAATTAGAAAAATATCACTTTTCACACTGTAATGATAGTAATTTAGGCAAGGGTTATCAAGTAATGTTTTCAAAAAATGAAGTTTTAACCATTAAGTATTACACAGAATACTTCAGTTCTAAGGGAAGAAATTACACAATAGAGGGATCAGACTCTCATCCCCTGAACCCAGTAGTCACAACTATGGGAACCAACCTGGGGTTGCATGTCTTTTGATGTTATGCATTATGAAACACACAGTCATCTATAAGGTATTCTAGCCAAAAATATTTTCATCTGAACCCATCGAGCATTTAGAGCTAACTTCCAGAAATTTCAGAACCTCAGAATTCCAGTAATTTCAGAATTACAGAAAATTCAAAGGACAAAGGAACAACCTAAAATACCGAGAGGGAGCAGTCAGACAAATCCAGAAGGTGAGACATTCTGCAGGACATACCTGCCTGATCTCTTAAGCAAATCAATGTCATTACAGAGCATGCTAGATTAAAACAAATTTAAAGGATGGGACACCTAGATGATATGGGTAGTCCTGAACCTAACGGTGATTTGGATAAACAAGCTATAGTTTATTCTGGGTCAAGTGAAAAATCTGAGTAAGGCCTGTATATGAGTCCAAAGTTTACTGAAATGAACAGAGAGAGATTGTTCACTGAAAAGAGCAGGTCACAAAGTAACATGGAAAAGTATGATTTCAGGTTGGGGTTAAAATACAAGCACCTATACCTGGGTGTAGAAAAAGATCAGAGTTCACTAAAGGATTCACTAAAGGATTAATACTGATAATCTATGGGTAGTGGGAATGCAATGATTCTATTTTTTGATGCTTAACTGTCTGAATTTTCTAATTTTCTACAAAGCTCACACACTACTTTTGTAGTAATATAAGGTTATTTTTCACCATAAAAACAGGCAAATGTTGCAGACAGTTCAGACAAGGATGTAAAAAATGCTCAGTTCCATTGATAAGAGATAAGCAAATTTTATATTATACACATGCACAAAATGATAAAATTCCATACAGTCACTTTGACAAAAAAAGAGTAAGAAGCAAAATAACGTCCCTGTAGATAACAAAGAACAAAATGAACATATCTTATCCAAAGACTCAGAGCTTCCAATCACCTTTTTAGTCCCCCATGCTTAAACATGAGCCAAACAACTAAGAATCACTGAAAATCTGAGAAAGTATCTAATAAAACCAAAATATAGGGTGAATAAAAATCATCTTGGAGAAATGTTTCCTCATGTCATGAGGCTAGCAGTATCTGATACTAAAACAAAACAAGGCAATTACAAGACAACTACAGACCAACATCCCTCATATACAGATGCAAAAATTCTCAACAAAATACTAGCAAACAAAATTCAGCAATGTATAAAAAGATGTTATTATTTATTTTGAAGGGGGAGAGCGGGTAAGCAGTAGGAGGAGCAGAGGAGGGAGAAGGGGAAGGCGGAAAGAATCTCAAGCAGACTCCATGCTGAGCGTGGAACCCAATGTGGGGCTGGATCTCACAACCCTGAGATCATGACCTGAGCCGAAATCAAGAGTTGGACACTTAATCGACTAAGCCACCCAGGCGCCCCAGCAATGTATAAAAAGAACAATACAGCACGACCAAATGAGTTTTATCCCAAAAATAAAAGGCTGTTCAAAATTTAAAAAGCAATCACTGTAATTCACCATATTAAGAGGAAGAAAAATCATACAAAATCCTATAAATAGATGGAGGAAAAGCATTTGACAAAATTTGCCTCTCAGCAAATCAGGAGTAAAGGGAACATCTTTAACCTGATAAAATGCATGGGTGAGGAGCAGTATACGCAGACTGCCAGGGTTCAAATCCCAGCTCAGCTACTCTATAGCTGAATGATTTTGTGCAACTTGCTTTAATTCTCTGTGCCTCAATTTCTTTGTCAGCAAAATGGGGAGAATAGCACATAAGTGAGTGAGCTAGTAATGTATTAGTCAATGTAAAGGACTTAAAACATGCACACACAAAAGGCATCTGTAACCCATAGCTAACATACTAAATAGTGAAACACTGATAATTTCCTCTTAGGGCACCTGGATGGCTCAGATGGTTAAGCGACTGCCTTCGGCTCAGGTCATGATCCTGGAGTCCCAGGATCGAGTCCCGCATCAGACTCCCTGCTCAGCAGGGAGTCTGCTTCTCCCTCGGACCCTGCCCCCTCTCATGCTCTCTCTATCTCATTCTCTCTAATAAATAAATAAAATCTTTAAAAAAAAATTTCCTCTTAAAATTGGCAACAAGGCAAGGATGTCCACTCTCATCACTCCTATTCAACATCATACTGGAAGTCTTACCAAGAGCAGTGAAGCAAGCAAAAGAAACAAAAGGCATACTTATTGGAAAAGAAAGAATAAAACTGTTTCTATTCAGACATCATGGTCTATGTTTTATTTGGGGGGGTGGCCTTGGAACTGTTAATTTTGGTGATGGTCACTTAACTCTAAGCATTTATCAAAACTGATAGAACAGTACACTGAAAAGAATAAATTATACTGTATGTAAGTTAAACATTGAAAAATTTAAATTATTATTAATATCCATAGAGCAGTAAGATACTTCACTATGAAATGAGAACATGATGCTACAAAAAATGACTACTTAAGGGGAAAAAAAAGTTATTCAAATTTAAAAATACAAGAGTTGAAGATATTGAGAATTTTCCATTGAGTGGAAAAAAGTCAAGAGTCAGAAAATAGGATGATAAAATTAGAGGGCCAGTCCAAAAGATCTAACGTAAGATTCAACATCTGAATAATGAGGTTTCCAGAAAAATAACAGAAAATGAAAAAAGGAAATTACCTCTCCCCAAAAGTTCCAGAAACCTACCACAATGGATGAGAACAGACTCATACCACGGTGTATCATTGTAAAATATCAGAAAAATCAGGAATAGAGAGAAGATTCTATCAGCTTCCAAAGACAAACAGATCTTATATAAATAAACAGAAATCAGCAAAACAAACTTCTTAATAGAAACACTGGAAGCTAGCAAGTAATAAAACAACATCCTTAACATTCTGATGGAAAGCTATCATTACCACTACCATATCATTATAAAGCCTAGAATTATTATTACAAAACACAGAATTCTATACCAGACAAAGTATCAATTATGCCCTGGGGTCACACAGTTATTTTTAGAAATACTGTTTTGACACCTTGAATGTCTATTATACATCATCTGTCCTCGAGTAGTTGAGAATTTATTCTCATTTTGGTGGAACACACCAAGAAAAAAACATAACACAGGACCCAAGAAACGGATTCCAACAGAAAAGGGAGATAAATGGAACACCCAGAGTGGTGATGGTGACAAAAGATCCTAGGTTTAAAAGTGATAAAACCGCAAACTGGAGGTCAGAAGGCAAAGACTGGACTTCAACATGAAAGTAAACGACTCTTTCATGAATCTGATTGCCTTGGGAGATAATTCATACAATTCTGAGAGTTTAGGGACAAATTAATAGTAAGAACATAGACAACTAAGCAACGACAAAATGGCAATTATTAATTCCACACAAAACAAGTAGTGTAGGAAAAGCAATCACAGTATACGCCACATGGTTCAGACCTGAATGTGTGCATTACAAAAAAGTAAACTTGGAATACTGATCTAACCAAAACTGGACATGGTAACAATGGCAGGCTGGGGAGTTGTGGGGAGGGCCTGAGGGTGGAAGGGTGTGTGTTGGGAATGATCGGGATGACCTAAGAGGGTATTAAAATAAGACCTACCAGGCATGGGTTAAGTCAACATAAAACGAAAATTCCAAGTTAAAAAAGTGGAAAGCAGTTTCTCCTGAGGAGGAATGAACAAGGATGCAGGGTGATGGGAACTGTTAGTTTTCAAAACAAGGCTTTTAGAAATAACTGACCATTTTTTTTTAAAGATTTATTTACTCATTTTAGAGATGGAGGGAGGGTCAAAGAGCATCTTAAGCAGGCTCCACCCCTAGCATGGCGCCCAACCTTGGCTCAATCTCACCATCCTTGAGATCACGACCGGAGCCAAAATCAAGAGTCCCACCCTTAACGGACGGAGCCACCCAGGCGCCCCTGACTATGTTTCAGTATGGGTATGCACAACTTTGATTAAAATGAAAACTAGTTTTCAAATAACCACTCTGGCCGTTACCATAAGATCAAGGTTGGTGGACAAGAATGGAAAGGGAACCAGGGAAACCAGTTGGCAAACTATGGCTAATCCCAGTGAAGAAGAATGGCAGTTGAGTAACAGGGAGATTGACAAGGAAGCGGTCAGAAACCGATTTCCCAATTAGACACAACAGAACCTACCAACTGCTTGAACCAAAAGAGAGAAAATAAGAATGAATGATTCCTAGGGGTTTGGTTTTGTTTTTCCCCTGAGCGACCGTATGGATGGATACTTTAAACGAGATGGATAGCCTGGGGAAGGCGCACGATAGCGGAAGGGGTAGCTTTGAGTGACAAGATTTATTTTGGCCCCCTTTAGTTTGAGAAACTTATACCAAAGAGAGAGAGAGAGATACCTGAAAAAAGAGGAATAAGTACACGTCGCAAAGAGACAAAATGCATCATCACATGAACTTTCTAATAACCATGCGAGGGCATACAGTGGATAGATTTATCTTGGACGTGGTGCTAGCGAGCAAGTCCCTCGGGTCAACGTCCAACGCTCACACTGCCTTTCAGAAGACTGGGGCGCTGGTGCAGTCGGTCCGGGTACCGACACCGACAGCATCCCCAGAGCAGGGCCATGTTCACTTGCGGGTTCCCGCGCTCCGAGAGGGGGCGGCGGCCCGAGGCAGGCCGCGGGCGTCGGCTGCGCGACATCCCCCCGCGCACACGTCTCGGCCCGGGGCGACCGCGCGGACGGAGCAGGCGGGCGAGGAACCGGGGCTTGCCCGGCTGGGTCGCTCGAGACCCGCGCCTCCGGGGCCACCGGGCCACGCACGCCGGGCCAAGCGCGCCTCACGTGAAGCGCGGGGCGGAGCAAGCCTCCTCTCGCCTCCGGCCGAATCGCTCACCCGACGGCACGTAGTCTTCGTCCTCCTCCGAGGTGGAGAAGTCTTCAGAGTCGAATTCCTCCATGTCGCTGCCGCGCGGAGCGGGTGCAGCCACAGGACCTGAGCAGCTGCCCCAAACGGCAGAGCTCTACGGAGAGACCATAGAGCTGCGGCGGGGGCGGCGGGGGCGGCTTGGTCGGGGCCCCCACCGCGCAACGTGTGCGCATGCGCAGAGAGTGCTACGTAGTCCAAACGCGACATTTCCGAGCCAATGCCTCGCGCCTGACGGTACTGTAGTGGTTGACAGAGCATGGGCTCCGCCGCTGGAGCGGTGCATGCTGGAACTTGTAGTCTTCAGCACCGTCTGGTCGCTCTGATTTGATAAATGTGCTTAAACAGAATTACATGTCTATGCGGCTACAGCTGACCTTCGTTATTCACAGGTTGGTATTTTCGAATTCGCTTACTTGTTTAGACTTAATGTAACCCCAAAAATCAATATTCGCGGTGCTTTCTGGGGTTATTCGCGGACATGCGCAGAGGGTGAAACTCTTGAGGCAACCAACGGTGCGGTGTACTTGCTGAGGTTGAACAAGGCCGACACAATGGGCTTTCTTGCTTCGTCTGTCATGCTGTAAATAATTGTCCTTTTCGCAGTCTATTCAGGGGCATGTTTTTTGCATTTTTGTGCTTTTTGGTGGTGATTTCGCTGTTTAAAATGACCCCCAAGCGTAGTGGGGAAGTGCTGCCTCGTGCTCCTAAGCGCAAGAAGGTTGTGATGTGCCTTATGGAGAAAATACGTGTGTTAGATAAACTTCGTTCAGGCGTGAGTTGTAGTGCTGTTGGCTGTGAGTTCAATGTTAATGAATCAACAATCCGGTACATCAAGAAAAAGGAAAAGGAAATTCGCCGATCTGTACGTGAGGCTGCTCCGGAAAGTGCTAAAGTAACGTCTATAGTGCGCGAGGAAGCAATGGAAAAGATGGAAAAGCGGCTAAATTTATGGATTCATGAGATGACAACCGATAAAAAAGGTGTGGTGGACAGCATTGTCGTGAGGCTGAAAGCCAAAGAAATTTATGGTCATGTTACCCAGGGCCAGAAAAATGTTAAACCTTTCTCCGCTAGCGCTGGCTGGCTTGCACGTTTCAAAAAGCGGTATGGTGTGAACAATGTTAAACTTGCAGGTGAGGCAAGTTGTGCAGATCAGGAGGCTGCAGAAGAGTTTAAAAAATACTTGCTGAGTGTTATACAGGAGAAAGGATATGTGGAAGAGCAGGTTTTCAGTGCTGATGAGACTGGCTTATTTTACAAGGACGTTGGCAAAAGAACCTATGTAACGCAAATGGCCTGCAAAGCCCCTGGCTTTAAATCATTCCAAGACTATGCAACCTTGCTCTTGTGTACCAATGCCAAGGGCGACTTCAAGTGCAAACCCCTAATGGTGTACAGAGCCCAGAATCCACCAGCACTGACAGGGAAAAGCGTGAACCATATGCCAGTCCATTGGAGGTGGAGCAAAAAAGCGTGGATGACATCTGATTGGTTCCATAACTGCTTCATACCGGAAGTTGAATGCTATCTCCAGGGCAGAAACCTTTCCTTCAAGGTTTTATTAATTTTGGCTAATGCCCCGGTCCATTGCTGTGAAGAACTCAAAAATGCCCACCCCAACGTAGAAGTTCTTTTCATGCCCCCAAACACTACGTCTCAAATCCAACCCCTGCATCAGGGGATAATAAAAGCTTTCAAGGCACACTATACCAGGGAGCTTTATAGCAAGGCATTTGAGGCTCTCGAGTCCAACACGGAGACTACCATGTTGGACTATTGGAAGTCAGTCACTCTGCGCAACGTTATTGATTATGTTGGGACAGCCTGGGACAGCATCAAACAAGCTACCATCAATAGCTGTTGGAAAAATGTTTGGCCAGACTGTGTGCAAGATTTTGAAGGTGTTACAGAAAGTATAAAGGACAGTGTCAAAAACATAATGCACATTGCACGGCAAATAAGTGGGGAAGGCTTTGATGACATGAAGGAGGAAGACGTGGAAGAAATTCTGGCGGAAAAGGCAGTAGAACCCACCAACGAAGACCTGGATGAGATGGCAAAACAAGGCATTGGAGTCGGCAATGACAAAGACGACCATGAAAGCCAGCTTACAGCTTCAAGAATTGACCCTCTTACAGTGACTAAAATATCAGAATGGAATTCTGCCTTGTTAAGAATTTTCAATGACATGGAAGAGTGTGACCCTATGCTCGATCGCAGCCTCAAATTTAAGCGCCTCACCTCCATGGCATTTGCCCCTTATTCCAAGATGCTTAAAGATTTGAGGCAAAAAGCCAAGCAGAGGAGGCTGACCCAATTTTTCAAGCCGGTTTGGGAGGGAAAGTTGCCGACTCCGTCAACAAGTCTTGAGAGGCAAACTCCTGAGGTTGAACTGCCAAATGTGGACATGCTGCCCTCTTCCTCTCCTGCAGAATAAATTCCACCTACCTCTTCCTTGGTTTTCGTGAGGCAAGCCAAGGTCGAGAGGTTTACCCACACTGTGCTGCACCATCAGACATCCTGCCGTTCCGTCAACAGTAAGATTCTAGTTAACGTTTTCATGAAATCTCTGATTTCTTTGGGGGCTCTATGTGCATTACTGTGTGGCATAACAATATGTGTTCACAGTACTCTGTGTTTATGTGAATATCGTATGTTATCCTGTGTGTTTACTACATGTACTATATACGTGTACTGCCTGTGTGCATATGACTGGGGGAAAGAGTTAATACAGCTGCAGTATTGTGAAGGACATTACACAAAAATGCTGTAATTGAAATAGTTTTATTATGAATACTGCACATAACTATTGTAAGAAAGATATATTTAAAAAGGTGTCTTTGGGCACCTGGCTGGCTCAGTTGGTTAAGCGACTGCCTTCGGCTTGGGTCATGGTCTCAGGGTCCTGGGATCGAGCCCCGCATCGGGCTCCCTGCTCGGCAGGAAGCCTGCTTCTCCCTCTCCCACTCCCCCTGCTTGTGTTCCCTCTCTTGCTGTCTCTCTCTCTCTGTCAAATAAATAAATAAAATCTTAAAAAAAAAGAAAAAAGGTGTCTTTGAACAGAAACACACATAAAACAAGATTATGTATTGATCAGTTGACAAAAGTATTGTGAGCAGAGACTCGCAGGAACCCAACCCTGTATTTCCCCCAATAGTGGTTCAGTGTTCGATAATTGATTGTGCACGGTGACTTTAGAGACGTAACTACTGTCAACAGGAATCGACTGCATTCTAGAATTCAGACATCCGCACGAATCCTTCAAGTGAATCCATATGGAAGTACAGCCGCATACAATCTTTATGATTTTACCAGACTAAAATGTTTTCAGTTATAATCCAGTTATGGGAGGCAGTAATCAGAAACAAATGCGGAGGAAGCATCAACAATTAACATCCTCTTTTTTCAGGTTTATGTTTTTTTCCAGCTGAAAATTGCTCCTCGTTGATACTCTGGACTAGACTGGGTCTGACTGACCCAGTCCTACAGTTAATCTAAATTAAGAAAGAGATGAACACACATTTGTGATTAAAAGGACATTACTGTGGCAGTATGCCAGCAAACTTCTAAAAACAGCCTAATTGAAATATAATTCACATAAAATATACCCGTTTAGAGTACACAATGCAGTAGTTCTGGTAAATTCACAGACTTGTGCAACTATCACACCAAAAATGAGCTCCTTACCCATTTCTCCCCAATCCCCAGCCTCAGGCTTAATCTTTCTGTCTCTATAGATTTGCCTATTCTGGACTTTTCATATAAATGGTATTATACAATATGTGGCCTTTTGGGATTGTCTTCTTTCACATCTTCAGAGTTAATTTCTCTTGGATATATACCTGCGGAGTTTCTTTTTTTTTTTTTTTAAAGATTTTATTTATTTATTTGACAGAGAAAGACAGCGAGAGCAGGAACACAGCAGGGGGAGTGGGAGAGGGAGAAGCAGGCTTCCCGCTGAGCGGGGAGCCCGATGTGGGACTCGATTCCAGGACCCTGGGATCATGACCTGAGCGAAGGCAGATGCTTAACGACTGAGCCACCCAGGCGCCCACCTGCGAAGTTTCTTGATCATATAGTAATTCTGTGCTTTACCTTTCGAGGAAAACTGCCAAATTGCTTCCCAAAGCAGCTGTGCCATTTTACATCCTCAGCAGCAATATATGAAGGTTTCAGTTTCTGCACACCTTGGCAAAACTCTCGTCTCTTTGATTAAAGCCATCCTAGTGGGTGGGATGCAGCATTTCATCGTATTTTTGATTTGCACTTCCCTGTTCAATAACGATGTTAAGCATCTTTTCTTGTCTTTATTGGCCATGGTGTATGTTCTTCGGAGAATGTCTATCCACATCCTTTGCCCATTTTAAAATCAGGTTATTTGTCTTTTTATGGTTGAGTTGTTAAGAGTTCTTTATATATTCTGAATACCAGTCTCATAAAACATAGGCCTTGAAAATATTTCCTCCTATTGTGTGCCATCACTCTCTTGATGGCATCCTTTGAAGCATAACATTTTCATTTTGATGAAGCCCAATTTATCTATTTTTCTCTTGTCCCTGGTGCTTCTGGGCTTCTATCTAAGAAGGCTTTGCCTAACTCAAGATCACAAAATTTAACTCCTGTTTTAAAGTTTTATAGTTTTAGTTTGTGCATTTACATCTATGATCCATTTCAGTAGATCTTCCTTATGGGAGAATAGAAAAATAGATGTGAAGTTAGGACCCGATATTTGGAAGTTTAACATGCTCAGCCTTTTCCCTTGGACAGGGTAAGTGGTACCTGCAGTGACAAACCAGGACGTAGACTTTTGCCCCATCAGTGGGGTCCACGCCTGGGGAAAAGGACGCGCTGGGGTTCTCTAGCAGACTTTCTCCTCCAGCGTCATCTCATTTCTCCCAGTCTCATCTTTACAGCTCACTAGCACTCCATACATTTGTTCAAATTTACAAAGTTTCTAACCACTTTAAGGATAACCAGGGTAGGAACTATTTTCCATTTTTTCAAATAACTTAATGAAGAGGCCAACTGCAGCTCAAAGGCATGCGTTGTTTGACCTGAAAAGCGTTTATGAATTCAAATTAGTTGCACTTAAAAATATAGATTTCAAATAATCTAGATTTGCAACTTCCCTTGAAAAACTGGAAAATCTGGCTATTCTGGGCTCAAAATCCCACCAAGTAGAAATAGGCTGGAAGTAAGCAATGGTTAGCCCCTTTAGACAGGGCTCTCCAGTTGGCCAGAGTACAAGTTCCCTCAACTCCCTAGAAGATCCCTGGGCTCATTATTACTGTGTTGTCTTAGCAATAGTTTATGGGGTCCACTTTACCATACTTAGCACCTTTAGCCCCTCATCCTACACAATCTCTTTCCATTGTCCGATCTTGGGTTATCACCTTTTGAAAATTGAAGAAAAGTTCCTCCTGCCTTGGGTCCTGGATATATATACAATCTTGGGGGCTTCTGGCCCATCTCTGCATGTAGGGTTCTCCTGGGGTCCTAGAAATTGCTCTGTACCTTTGTTGCGAGTGGTATTCACATAAATGTATGAATATGTAAAAATTCATCAAGCTATACATTTAAGATGTGTGCACTTTACTGTATATTATACCTCAATAAAAAAATAAAGAGAAAGAATGGGCAGTCTCCTACCAGATATTGTATGTCTATGATGCCTGGAACTGTAGGGGTTGTCTATCTTGGACAAGAACGTAAGACACCCAAATTGGACAATTCGCTGAAAACGGCAGAGCAGAAAAAGACTTTTATGACGTCCCTGAGAGTGCTAAACCGACGTCGGAGCCACTCTTCATGTGAACCTACTATTGAAATAACGTTTTTTTCATACACTGTATCAGCTCTCAGCCATCCCAGTGTGGAATCAGACAAAACGCTTCTTGATGGCAAGATACAGCCTGCAAAGTGCAGCTGATAGGACTCAAGTTCACATGTGCATACAGTTTAATCACATCTTTGAACAAGGATTTTACTATAAATTAGTAAGAAATTGAACATAAAAGAAATACAGGTAAACATATGTTAAGTACTAAGTTATATAAAAATCCAAAAATCTAAGTCAGACTTTATTGCAAAAGATTAAATTCACTGGTCACTGTAAAAAAGAAATAACCATTTCAGTTCACAGAATTGAAATTAATTCTTTATTGATAAACATTTATACCAGAATTAGAAATGTCAGTAGAAAAATAAAAATTTAAATTATTTTCTATTGTATAAAGATTTGATCATTTTGACTGCAGCAGTTAGTGAAATAATCTAATACAAAAGTTAAGCTGATTTTAGTCACAACCAGCCTAACAGAGTGCACAAAAAAGAAATGCACATACACAAAACTTGCTGCGTGTGGAGAACTAATGTCACGAGGGCTTCACATTCCAGGAAGTGGTGTCGTAGGGAAGGTTGGTATGCACTGCAGTTGTAGTAAGAACTTAATTCACATCAGACACTGAAATCAAAAGCCGATTTACAATTTAAAATTTAAAAAACATAAGGAGTGGTTTAATTATTTGCATCAGCTTTCTCTCACTGGTTTAAACATTTCCTAAGAAGTAATGTTTTACTGTAAAATTAAAAAATGAGTTAAGAGCACAAAGAGACATCCTTCTCGTGGAATACCATTACACATTTTATATGGACTTGTCTTCACGAAATACCTTCATCCCCAAACCCCCATATTAAAGAATGAAGTTTTTATGGTTGGGAGCTGCCTCCCTCCCCTGCATTAAAAAAAAAAAAATTGGGGAGAAAAATAGGAAAAGTGGATGTCCAGCTGGGAAAGGGGGGGTTGCATAGGCCCTAAGAAAGCAGGTTGTTGGCAAAAATTCTTAAAAACTATAGTAAAATAAAATGTTCAACACATATGCCAATATTTTTCCATCTGAGTGACCACCCCCAAATAATTGTGTATTTGAGAAATTAAAAAAACAACCCAAGGGGCACTAGATATATTGTTTATCATTCAAATAGTTTCTCCTTAAAAACATTTCAAGCTACAAAGCTCCATGTATATAAAGGTCTATAAAATTTATTCACAGGAGAATGTTCACATACTTGGATGGATGAAATATTCAATAATCTGAAGGTAGATCTTATATTTGAAGTTTTTAAAAAGAGTGGATAATCAATGTCATAGCAAAGAAACAGATGGAAACAAAAACACCTTTCAAAATGCATTAATTTTTGTGTCTTGGCTCTAATAACCAAATATTTAAATAATCGATCAATATGTTCAAAAATTAGTATTCAGGGGGAGGGGCCTAACAACCACAGGCCCATATGTTCAATTTGAAGAATTCTAACCAAAAGAATGTTTTAGATGAGAATTCTAATAAGAGGCATATTTCAAGAGAAATGATTAAAATCATTTTCTGTAACAAAGGATATAATGTCCCAAATTTCTTAAACTGAAGGGCTACTTTGCAAAAATCACAGCTCCTTGAACAGAAAAATGGAGTCTTATTTAAAGACTTAGGGGCAAAAAAAAAAAAAAAAGACTTAGGGGCACTTGGCTGGCTCAGCCAGTGGAGCATGCGACGCTTGATCTCGGGGTTGTGAGTCTGAGCCTCACGCTGGGTACAGAGAGAACTTAAAATCTTGGGACACCTGAATGGCTCAGTTGGTTAAGCGTCTGCATCTGCCTTCGGTTCAGGTCCTGATCTCAGGGTCCTGGGTTCGAATTCCATGTCGTCATCAGGCTCCCTACTCAGGGAGCTCTCTCTCTCTCTCTCTGAAATAAAATCTTAAAAAAAAAATCTTAGGGGCGCCTGGGTGGCTCAGTCGTTAAGCGTCTGCCTTTGGCTCAGGTCATGGTCCCAGGGTCCTGGGATCGAGCCCCGCATTGGGCTCCCTGCTCAGTGGGAAGCCTGCTTCTCCCTGTCCCACTCCCCCTGCTTGTGTTCCCTCTCTCGCGGTGTCTCTCTGTCAAATAAATAAAATCTTAAAAAAAAAACAAACTTAAAAGACTTAAAATTTGCTACATAGAAAGATTTGCACATTGGAGAGAAACTTCTTGGGGAATTTGTAAAAACATTTGCCAGCATTCCAAGTCTACTTGTAATTTTCCACCTAGTCTGAGCATATGTCACTGTAATTTTGATAAGTGGTCTAATGGCCTTTTAGTTAAAAGCAAATGGCCAATTAATTTCTGTGATCTCTTTGTAATTCCTCCTCCTTGACTTTCCCTGGTAAGTTGGTCCTTCTGGCTATTTTTAATCAGAAGCCTGAGGACATATTGCTTTAAATGGAATAGATATGTTTGTGTGTACATAACCTCACGGGCTGTTAGCCTTACTGTCACAATGAAAACTTTCCTTTAAAAACATCAGATTTAATGATCAGAAACTATTCTGAACACAGAGAACAACGGCTCTATTCCAT
Organism: Callorhinus ursinus; assembly: GCF_003265705.2. Taxonomy (NCBI): domain Eukaryota; kingdom Metazoa; phylum Chordata; class Mammalia; order Carnivora; family Otariidae; genus Callorhinus; species Callorhinus ursinus. The sequence goes on from NW_027397108.1 coordinate 252,491, forward strand.
TCAACACAGATGAAGTGGTTAAGGATCAAGCTAGACACTTAATTTTTGCAATCCTTTCTCTTTTGAAGGTCACAGTTTTCAGGCCTTTTAATGAAAAAGAAAGGCAGTAGAAGAAAAATTAAGATAGCTAAAATTGGGTTTAAAAAACTCGATGTTTAATTCTCTGGAAGGACATACATTCTCTTGAAGGGAAATGTAAAGTGGAAGCTTATCTGAAAATTAAACTTCAGGCACTTTCTGGGAGTGACACCCAATACTGTAAGAGTGGTGACCACATTAAGACTAAGAAATGAATAACCACAAACTCTAGTTTAAGCTTCATTTCTACAATTTCAATGAAAGTCACCAAGAAAAACTATGACAATGCTAAAAAAAATTTTTTTTGGTACCTCAATGTCCAAAGAGCATCCTAACCAATCTGGCTTAAAATTTTGAACTCAAGCTATTTAATACGGTATGTTTCCAATTAAAGTAAACAAAATCAATAGAATGAAAGTGATGGGAAAGGGATGTAGGAATTCTGGAGGGAAAAAAGTCTCAATTAGCTAGCTTATTTTGATATAATGTACAAAATAACAAATTCACATCTCTTAAAATATTATTAAGTAATCAGAGGTCAAGATAGTTACCCAGAAAATGTCACATCATCATCTTTTTCTTTCAACAGTGGAAGTGAAGCCACTACTTGTGTTGCAGGATTTTTTTTTCCTATTACATTTCAACAAATTTGTTCTCAAAGCTCTACTCAACCAAAACCTAGTTGGCACTTACTGTCATGAAGATGCAGTGAAAGAAAAGTCTGCCAAATTTTAATCAAGATTAGATTAGATAAGATTTTGGTACAGCATACTCTGCTCAGAAAAAAAAAACAGTATTTTTCATAGTTTCTCTGAAATACACAACACTGCCATTTTCTCACAGAATATTGTAGATTTCGGGGTGAAGGACATCAACCCAGAAGCGCTGTTGACCTAGCGTGGGTAAAGGTGCACTTGTAAAAATGCTTAAATTAAATCCAAAAAAAAAAAAAAGGTGCTAAGAAACTTGATTTGTTTTGGTTGAGGACAACAGGAGTCCAGAAAGATCTTCAGTTCCTAGAGCTTCAAACTGAAGAAAGGGCTGAGATGTCATTTTTCACATACTTCTTCATCCAAATTTCTTCCACTTGAAGAAGTAAGAAAACACTACATTCCATAATGTATTCTTTTTGTGAGGAGCCTATCACACTTGGGTTCAACATCATGGCCTACGGGTATACGCTACAGAGTAGCTAAAATCCGTAAGAAGGAGACCACCACTACACAAAATGTCTGTCCAGTGCCCAAGGTGAGGGCTTCAAATGGGATCATTTCCTTTCCTGCTGCTCGGTACACTCCAGCAATTGCAGCACCTGTTCAAAAAAAAGGGTGTTAAAAAAAAATCAAGGTTAATATAATCAGGAAAATACAGCACTTAAAATCCTACTATATGTAGAATGTTCTAGATTTTTTACATTAAACGTTAAATATTATAGAAATGTTTTGTTTTCCCTATACTTTTTTGCTGCCTACTCTAGGTTTTAAGTATTCCCCATACAACTTACAAATCACTGATTAGTTCTTTTAGATGGTGAAAAGTGAGTCCTTAAAACTGGGTCTCCTAGATTTACTCAATAAAATAATCTGGAAGTCATCACCAAAATCATGAAGATATAGCCACTTCCCCATGACCTGATTACAAACTCAAAAACATCTCTTATTTGCCATGCTTAGCATTTAACAGGTACCTAAAAAAAACTTGGCAATAACCGCCAACAAAACTTCTGTGTGAGCCTAAGCAAGACATACTTCAGAAGCCACAGGGCATCCTCATTCCACCTTCTACGGCACTCAGAGCTCCCCACCCAAAGTGGATAGAGGAGGGAGCAGAGGACGGGAAAAGCAGAGGGTGACTCTACACTTATGAAGCTGTTATTAATTCAAAGGGCACGAGGGGAGAGATCCTAAGGGGATCCTTTCTGCTCCCCATATCACTAATTGTTTGTATTATATCAGTCACCACCACTTCCTAGAAACTGAGTAACCCAAACAAACACAAACATCTTGATCTCCCTAGAAACCCATATGAATTGCTACAGGGACTCAGCATTGTACCAAGAAAGCCAAGATTTCATTAGCTGGACAAGAATAGACCCAAAGTTCCCAGATGACCCTCCTCTCAAAAACTGTTCCAAAAAGAATCCTCTTTGGTCAGTGTGTTCATTCATGCAAATATTGGTTTACCTCTGTGTCTGATAAGGTATGATCCCTATTCTCATTAATGCTCAGAATCAAGCTGAGACACAGAAGGAAAGCATAAGCACGAAACAGATTTTAAATAATACAAGACAATATACAACATATCAATCAAAGGCTATACATTTTATACATGGGATATGAGAGCGTATTTACATATTTTAAGAAAGAGCAAATGAACCAGTTTCTGTATTGGTTGCCTGGAATATCTGTGACTTTGAAATGCCCATCTCCAGTGGCTATGCACACATATTGTGTCACTAACATCTGCAAGGCACCTGTTTCACTGGGCCCCCTCATAATTTAGCTCCAAAAAAAAAAAAAAAATGGGTTGGGTAGAAAGAAGCTTAAGAAACCTGAAGTAGGCCCCAAAGTGGGGTTTGGATGATGAGGTAGGGAAGAAAGGGAAAAGCAGACCAGGGAGAGGAGCAAAATGGGAAATAGACTGTATTCATACTGGAGTCTTAAAAAGAGAATAGACACACTTATTGCACAGTTCCCAAGTGTTAGGTATTATGCTAAGTTCTTTAATAAACATTTCCTTTTATCATCACACAGCCTCAGAGGTGTGTAGCATTATCCTTATTTTACTGAGGAAAAATATGAGACAGGTCCTAGGAGCCAGGAATCCAGTAAGGAAACTGGAGCAGAAGGTCGCTAAAGAGCAGCTGTAGGAGATACAGTTAAAAATACTATATAAAGCCAGTTATGGAAACACCTTTATGCAGGCAGGAGAAAAGGGTCCTCCTCTTATTACCACAAATGTTTCATCACCTACAGAACACACAGAAATGAGGCCACTTTGTCCCCCAAAAAAACTCAAGTCAAAGAAAGGGACAGTTCTGCTTAGAGCTCAAGGCTTAAATTCACACACACACACAAATTAGTAGGAATGTTACGTTTCTAATTTTTAAGCATATATTTATGTTGACACATACACCTAGAAAAAAAGTTTGAAAGCACATACCAAAATGCAAATTGCGGTTTTCACTTAGGGATGTGATAATGGGTGTTTTTAGTTTTGCTTTCTTATAATTTTTAATTTATATAAAATAGAGATGATATTTACACTTAATCATACGCTTAAAAATGATTTAAACTTATTCTCATCTTTGTGACATGAGCAAAAGCCAAAAAATAAAAAAAAGTAAAAATAATTTATAATCTGTTATTCCAATTCTCATTCAGAAAGTTGTGAGAGGGGACGCCTGAGTGGCTCAGTCAGTTAAGTGTCTGCCTTCAGCTCAGGTTGTGACCGCAGGGTCCTGGGATTGAGTCCCACATCCGGCTCCTCGCTGTGCGGGGAGCCTGCTTCTCCCTCTGCCTGCCACTCCCCCGTTTGTACTCCTCTCTCTGACAAAAAAATAAAATCTTTAAAAAAAAAAACTTCTGAGAGGGGGGAAAAATAACCAGAAGACAAATCAGGTACTTTCCTAAACAAGAATTCTTGTCATCAGAATTAGTCTTCCATCCTTAAAGTAACCGCCCCTGAGTGAGCAGCAGTAACTCAGCAACAATCTTGCGATGCCACCAATTGATCGCTGACAAGAAAGAAGCAGTGGCTTCCAAAAAGATAAACAGCTTCTCTTACTGGTGACCTATCTCATAAAACCTCACCTGGCTTATCTGAAAGATAGGAGAAAATACAACCTAGGAAGTCAAAGATATTAGCCAAATAATGGGGGGGGGGTAAGAGGTCAGAAAAAAACAATACACTAAAATGAGAGGCCCAGGGGAAAAGCCACTCTTTTTTTTCTTCATTTCACTCAGACACGTTTCTAAAGTGGGTCCTGAAATTAAGTGACTAGTCATATGAAACGTTTCGACTGGTATTTTAATGTCTAACATACTTGTCAAGATTCCAGCAGTAATTGGTCCCACGATGCCCATCAACAGGATGCTTACAGACATGAACCTACCATATTTGTGATGTCTGAGGGTGAAGAGGGCCAGTAATCCAGCAGGGGCATGGAAGAAGAGAGAGGACACCAGTGCCCACAGGAACACACCATACCACATCTCTGCAAGGAAAAGCAAACAGAAGGCGCAAGTCGCCAACTTTCCTGGTACAGTGATTACCAGGGGCTAGTCATTGTATCCGCTTATTTCATTTTCAAAGCCACCCAGGTGCAGTGTAGGCTCATCAGTCAAACATCCAAACAGTGATGGTTCTAGAGGCATCAGCAAACTGAGGCCTGCAGGCCACCGGCAGGTTTTGTACGTAAACTCTTCCTGGAACACAGCCATGATCCTTCAGTTAAGTCTGGCCTATGGCTGTTTCAAGCTACAAGAGCAGAGCTGAAACGGCACACGGCCCGCAGAGCCTGAAATATTTACTATCTGGCCACTTCCAGAACCTCTAAAATGGCCAGTCATGTTAAGTCTTCTCAAATGAAAAAGCTATACAATTTTATTTATTCAACAATCATTTCAAGACAATGCAGTATCAGGCCATTGCCCCTCAGAATAGCAAAGCTCTTTAAGATATAAAATAAATACCAAAAAACAGAAATGCCTTGGCTTAGAGAAGAATGGCATGTGAGGGAGCAGGATGGAGGAGCTGGCTCCTATGGAGAATGTCTAGTTAACTTGTAAGATGACTGCAACTGAAGCAACATTAAAATATTTGATAACCAACTATGTCTAAAAACCTATGCGTGAGCCCCCTCAGGAAAACAGAAAAGAGGAGATACCATCCTGCCATCATGACTTTGCAATCTGGTAAACAGCGGATGAAGCAATTTCCCCCACCCAGCCCAGGCAAGGCTTTGGAATTCGCAAAATAGCCCTTTAGCTACCCACATGGATACAATGAAGGTGTCACAGCAGATAAAATCTGTTGTCCTGTCCTTGCTCCTTGCGCTAGAAGCAGGTGAGTAACAGGTAATTTCAGAGATCAGTCAACAGCTTAACTCAGCACTACTGACACCTGGACCAGTTAACCCTTTGTTGTGGGGGGCTGGCCTGTGCACTGCAGGACACGGGGCAGTAGCCCTGGCCTCTGCCCTCTACTGGAGGTCAGGAGCACCCTCTCCCCAGTTCTGACAACCAAAAATATTTCCAGACTTTGCCAAATGTCCTGGAGAGGGTGGAGGGGTGGGGGTGGGGTCAAAAATCGCCCTGATTAGAAACCACCGGTCTGAGGCAGAGGGTCTATAAAACTAAAAGCAGTTAAAACAACAAAGATAGGGGCACCTGATTGGCTCAGTCGGTAGAACATGAGACTCTTGAGTTCAGGGTCATGAGTTCAAGCCCCATGTTGGGAATGGAGCCTACTTGAAAAAAAAAAAAAAGCCACGAAGACAGATGGGGTCATGTTATGGTGGGTTTTGAAGGTCAGACTAAAGACTTCAACGTGAAAACCCTAGAAGCACCATTAAAGGTCTTGAGCAGTAAAAGGTTGTCAGGACATTATTTCACAGGTCCCACTTTACACTCCCAGTAGGAATACAAACTAGAAAACCTTTCTGGAGGGTAATTTAGAAGTATGTATCCAAAAAAGTCAAGCGTGCATGCCCTTGGCCACAGCAACCTCACTTCCGGGAATATTCCAGGAATACCACCTACAGGAATACACATGAGGGCAAGGGCAGAGGTACCAGGGTTCTGGCAGCACTGTCTGTAATGGCAAAGACCAGACATCAAATGCGTGTCCTTAAATGGAAGACTTGTCAAACACATTTTGGTGCACATAATCTAACATTACACAATCCCATAAAAACATGAGCTAGATCTTTACATACTGAGGGGATTAAGATGCCCAAGCCACCTTGGGAAGTGTAAAAAAAAAAAAAAAAAGCAAGTTGCAGAATAGTATATAGAAGATCCTGTTTTTGTAAAACAAAAGAAACACAAACGTGTGTACAAATTCTATGCACTCGGAGGAAAGTCTGGACATAGGTGTACTTAATAAATATTTATGACATGGGCAGGCGTTGTTCTAAGTGCTTTATAAATCTTAACCATGCAGTCCTCTAACACAACACTATGAGGCACAGATCATGAATATCCCTGGCTCCTGGGTGAGTAAACAGAGGCAGAGGGAGGGAAGGACCGTGACGGAGCCCACACTGCTGGTGAGTCCCACAAGGCCAGCGGGAGGCAGAGCCCGGCTGGAGCCCTGTTGGAGCCTGACACCCGAGGCCACGCCCTCATCCTCTGTGCTGGACAGCAAGCAACAGAAAAGTGTTATTTCTGGGAGTGGGATAAGCTGGGGAAGGGCTAATAACCATTCACTTTTTACTCTGATTTTTTTCCTCTTTTTTTTAAGTAGGCTCCACGCCCAATGGGGTGCTTGAACTCACAACCTTGAGATCCAGACCTGAACCAAGATCAAGAGTGGGATGCTTAACCGACTGAGCCACCCAGGAACCCCTACTTTGATTTTTTTTTTAAAAGCTTTTCTAGCTGCTTACTGGCTTTTACAAAATTATTATAAAAAGAAACTAGAAAAAGAAAAAAGAGCCTTTGTTTCTAAAAGAGCAGTTCAGGAAGGCTGACCTGATTGGAATGAACAATTACAGAAACAATGAAGAGCACCGATCGGCTTGGGGACAGTGGAGAGCAGGAAGGGGAGGACCAGGGGCTTTTCTCAAAGCTGTCTCTGAGGCTGGACTTGAAGACGCTCTAAGAATTACCGCGGTGGATGTTTTCTTTCCAGATCAATTTCTGAACTGTTGGGGGTGGGAGATTAGGAGTGGAGGCCAAATCCCTCTAAGCCACCCTTGGCATTGTCACTGATGACTGTTCTAATTCTTCGCTCATTTTGACTCACATAAAGTTTCAATTAATACCTAAATTAGGACACCTAATTCAAGCTTTGGCTCCGAATGAAAGTATCAGGCATGCCCCATATAGGGCTCAAGGCTTATTAAAAATAACAAATGACTAGGGGCGCCTGGCTGGCTCAGTGGCTGGGCATCTACCTTCGGCTCAGGTCATGATCTCGGGGGTCCAGGGATCGAGCCCCTCGTCGAGCTCCCTGTTCAGCTCAGCAGGGAGCCTGTTTCTCCCTCTCCCTCTGCCCCCCTCCCTCCGCTCACGCTCTCTCTCTCAAATAAATGAATAAAACCTTTTAAAAAAAATAACAAACAACTGAGGTGTTTTGGCACTCTTGCTCTGGTGGAAAGCTATCAGATAGTTATAAAAAATTTTCAACCATTTGTGAAATTTTTTTCTTTTTCTTTTTTAAAGATTTTATTTATTTGACAGAGAGAGACACAGCGAGAGAGGGAACACAAGCAGGGCGAGTAGGAGATGGAGAAGCAGGCTTCCCGCTGAGCAGGGAGCCCGATGTGGGGCTCAATCCCAGGACTCTGGGATCACAACCTGAGCCGAAGGCCGACGCTTAACAACTGAGCCACCCAAGCGTCCCGAAACTTTTTTTTTTTTCCTGAACAGGATATATCTTCAGAATAATTTTATTACTGTTGAAACTGGTCTATTTGATGGCGTTTGGCAAATTCTGCTAAACCAAGTTAGATCGTGCAATACAGAGCATAAAGTGATTAAACAGTAAGGTCCCAAGCTTAAAAATTAAATATGCATTGCATAATGTAAAAAACTAATACGTATAAAATATATAACTATATATACATACACTAATTAACTACTGTCCCTCCTCCGCCAAAGAAAAAAACCACCTTTCCAGTCAATATGTTGATCAGAAATGGCAGGCAGAGTTCTGAATCCTCAGGCTTTGAGCCCCATTCTCTCTGGAAATAAACCTGTTTACTACCGGTGGCCTCCTTTCCAGCCTCAGGCCGGAGCTCCTCCTGCTTCCACAACCTAGGAGACTCGCCCTCCATGCTGGGCAGCAGCTCCCAGATGTTGCACCGTCTAGTGTCCAGGTATTGCTCGTCCAATAAATGCGCACCGGCCACAGCTGTGGTGCCCCCAAATCCCTCCCGCCTGGGCAGCCACTGCTGCACCCTGGCTCAGGGAGGGCAGCCTGGTCTTCCCGGCCTAAGCCGCCTCGTATACCAGCCACTGCTGGCTTGACCCCAGGCCATAGCCCGGCCCCATGCTGTTCCCTCCCAAAGCAGTAACCCCATCTTCAGTCCCACCGTCCTTACTAGCTACTTCCCGGGTCACGCGCAGACTCTGCCCTCCATCCCACCACCATTTCGTCTACAAAATGCTATGGTGACACCAGGAACACCACGGTCCCAGGAGGGGACAATGGGATGCAAATCTGCCTCTGAGAACTCAGAGCAGTGGCCATCCTGCTGATGACCTGATACCACTCGGGGGCCCTGCTGGAGCTCCCCAAGCTTTAGAGGTGAACTGGGTAGCGAACTGGGAGGTGAGACACCCCAACTTGATAAACTTCCGTGAGGGTGGGTCTGATAGGCCTGAGGCCTTATAAGAAGAGGAAGAGAGGTATCTCTCTCTCTCTCTCTCTCTCTCTCCCTGCCATGTGAGGACACAGCAAGAAGGCGGCCCAAGAGGGCCCTCACTACAACACGGCCATGCTAGCACCTGGTCTTGGCCTTCCAGGCTCCAGAACTGTGACAAAATAAGTTCCTATTATTTAAACCACTCAACCTAGGGCATTTTGTTATAGCAGCCGAAGCAGAGTAAGACACCAACACTCACTCCCAATTCCCCTGGAGCACAGCTCCTGCCCCAGGAGGATCACTGGGCCACCAACCTACATCTTCCTTTTCCTAAAAGCTGAAAGGCCTATTTGTAAACAAGGGTTGGCAGAGCAAGTCAGCACTTCCTTGAGTTTCTGAGAACGGGATGCACACTGCACCCTCCTACAACCTTGAACTGCATCCATTAGCTACCTCAGTGCCTACATATTTTATATAGAGTCTCTTACGTCACATTAAGTAGCAAAAAAAGGCTTTACTTTGTTAGATGAGTAGTGTACTTTATAAAACACTTTTCAGATGGATGAGATTATTCGAGCACTCTTAATGGCGAAGGCAAACCCCGATCAATAAAACACTTAAAAGAAAACTAAGTGATTTCCCTTTAACCTACTGCACCTTAATTTGCTATCTATTTAATAGCTATTTATTGATCATCATACTTTTCATTTCTCTGGTTCAATACGCTGTCAAAAATCTGTGTCTCCATATCTTACAGCGTTTCTTTGTTCACTGTTTCAAATCAAGTGCATTATCTTCAGCTTTGCTTACTCTGACAGCTAAAGCACATCACTTCCCGTTGTTGAAGTATAAATCAGATAATTTATCTGTAACAAAAAAATTCTAAGGGGAAATCAGATTAAGCACTGGTGACAGAATGGGCCCCAAAGATGTCCACACACTTATCCCCAGAGCCTGTGAAAAGGTGGCAAAGGCAGTTTGTGGTGTGATTAGATTAGGGGTCCTGGGACAGGCGAGTGGCCTGGCTTCTCCAGGTGGGCTTAATGTAATCACAGGCGCTTGTAGGAGGGAGGCAGGAGGGTCAGAGAGAGTTGAAGGGGCTATGCTGTGGGCTTTAGAGATGAGAGGAGGGGCCGTGAGCCAAGGAATGCAGGCAACTTCCAGAAGCTGGAAAAGGGAAGAAAACCAATTCTTCCTAGAGCCTTCAGAAGGAAGGCAGCACTGCCGACTTATTTTGGATTTCTGACCTTCAGAACTCTAAGATGATAAATCTGTGTTGTTTTAAGCCACTATACTGTGCTTAGTTGTTACAGTGGCAAGAACAAACTACTACAAGCACTTAAGAGTTCATTCACACAACAATCAAATATTTACTGAGCTCTTTGCATCAGTCAGTGAAACAAGATGAAACAAGACAAGACACAAGATGCTGCCTACAAGGAGCTTATTATCTTTACGAATCTGTTTTTCAGACAGACATTTCAGTTAGAGAGATAAGCCACATAGACTGCAGATTCCTCTAGGTAAGTTCTGTATTAACAAAAGGGGTTAGTAATGGCTGGCTACTCTAACTTCCACAACTGAGTTATCCAATTTCCAAGCGAGGCCTCAAGACCAACCTGGCCCCAATGAGCAGGAGTGGAAGAAGCCTAAGCCAAGGGGGCAGGGTGAGGCTCAGCACTTAGCTATCCTTTTAGCTGGCCCCACTCCACCTTAGGCTCCAGGTCAAACAACCGTATGAACACAGTCAGCTCCTCTGACGCCAGGGTTCTAAGTAGACCACCTCAGCCCTCCTGGGAACTGGAGTCCTACCTGCAACTCAATGCTGAAATGCCTTGATACTGCCCATCAGCCTCCATCTCTCCACACTGCCCACTGTGAGACCCCTCCCTTACTGAACCCCACCTACCTACCAGGGGGTCTATCTGTTCCCTTGTGAAATAATGATAAGTTTATATATGTTTCTGCCTCTGGTTTCTAACACAAAGCTCCTAAAACCCTTAAAATAGTGGTGCTGGGGGACCCCTGGACGGCTCAGCTAGTTAAGCATCAGGTCGTGATTTCAGGGTTGGGGGATCGGGCCCCACGCCAGGCTCCATGCTCAGCGGGGAGTCTGCTTAAGATTCTCTCTTTCCTTCTGCCCCTCTCCCCACTCACACATGTGCTCTCTCTCTCTCTCTCTAAATCTTCAGGAAAATCGCTTGTTCTAATATTTAGTCTTTGACCCTAGTTTCGAATACAGAAGTCCTAAATCCCTTGGAATTTCCAGGCACCTCTTTTGTTCTCATGAGGCAACTCATGGTGGGCTCCAGGATGGGGGCTGGTCACCAGAAAGCCGTGATTATAAGCCCGGAAATTTCAGGCCCACACCCCATTCTCTGCAGAGGGGATAAGGGCTGGAAGTAGAGTTAATAATCGATCCGGCGTACGTGATGAAGCCTCCAAAAAACCCGGAAAGCATGGGGTTCAGAGAGCTTCCGGGTTTGGTGACTACACCAATGTGCTGAGAGGGTGGCACTCCCCCAACTCCTCAGGGACAGAAGCTCCTTTGTTCAGAATCTCTTCTGAACCTCACCCATAGTATCTCTATCTGGTGTTCATTTGTACCCTTTAACATCCTGTGTAATAAACCGGTGATCTAGTAGGTAAACTGTTTTCCTGAGTTCTGTGAGCTGTTCTAGAAATTAACTGAACCGAGGAAGGGGGTCGTAGCAATCCCCAACTTAGAGCCAGCAGGTCAGAAGCACACAGGACAATCTGGACTTCTGAACTGGCATCTGAAGTGGGGAAACTGAGCCCTTAACCTGTGGGATCTGGTGCTAACTCCAGGGAGACAGTGTAGGAACTAACCGAACTGCAGGACACCCCGATGGTGTCACAGAACAGCTCAATGTAGAAAACCCATATAACTGCTGTCAGACTACTGTGAATTCGAGAATTGTGTGAGACTAAAGGAAAGCAGAGCTGATTTCCGAGAGACCCTTCCACTCCTCCCTGACAATGACCTGCCCACCGGGACCACCCACTGTGGGCTGCTACCTCTCTCCTGACACGCCTGCCTGCCTGTTTGCTCATCCCTGGCTTCTGAGTGTGCCCGTCCAGCCTGCCTCCCCCCAGGGGCCTCTCGGCCCCCAGCCTGGCTAGATCTTGTCTGTCTTGATCGGCCCTTCTCCACACAAAGCCAGATAGTTAGCGCCAATGAGCATGAGATTTCTTGCTGGTGGTAAAATATTCTAAAGTTGCTTGTGGTGATGACTGCAAACTCTGCGGATGCTAAAAAAACCTTTGAATTGTACACTTAAAAGAAAAAGTCCATCAGATCATCCCTCCTCTGTTCAAAACCCTCCAATACTACCCTCTGGGATCTGACCTCACCTACATTGTCCCATACTCCTTGCTGGCCTTCTTTATGTCTCCTAAGCAAGCTCCTATTCCAGAGCTCTGAACCTGTTGTGCCTTTGCCCAGAATGTTCTTCTCCCAATAGCTGTGTGTCTCGTTCCTCTCGTACTTTAGATTTCAGCTCCAATGGCATCATTGTAAAGAGCTCCCTTGTGTCCTTAAGTAAAACAGCATTGCACCCCTGATACACAAGACCCACCGCGTACCCGCCCCACCGTCTTAAACACCACTAAACTGTTCTTTTCCATACTTTTTATTTTCTATCCCCAACAGAACAAAAGCGCCTTTATTTTGTTCCCTACCATATCTTTACTTGGTACCTAGAAAACAAAAGGCAGGCAACAGACATAGAACAAATATTTGTTGAGTGAATGAATGAATAACTGGTCCAATTGCAACCCATTCCTTTTTTTAACCGTTGACCCATTCTTCACTCTAGCAATAGCACAACCGAAACATAAGTAGGTTTAACTATTACACACATACTTTAACATTGATATTAATAAAATTCATACCTTCAGAGTTAATACCATTCCTGATAAAAGAAAAGATCTGCCTTTCTTGGCATTCAGATTTGCTAAAAAATGATGACAACAAAAGAAATCTGAACATCTTGGAATAAGGAGGGTTAGGCCGAAATCTAAATGGCTAAATTGCAAATGCAGGTAAAAAAAAAAAATCAATTCTAAGCTTCCTGATAGTGACAAACCACAGAGTATTTTAGAGCAGTGATTTTGCCATACTGACTTAGCATAAAGTGCAAGTAACCTTTCCTGTGAGGCCAAAATAGGAACTATTCCAGATGCAGGTCAATGAACGGAACTCACTGTAAGCAGGCTTTGGTGCCTCAAAAAGGATGAAACTCCACGTACCTATAACATCCATTAGTGCAGTTAAAGATGAGACACAACAGGGAGACTGTGTGTTTACCCATCACATTCTGATCAACTTGGGGTCAAGGGCTCTAACTCATGCATGTTTATACCCCCGAGCCCAGAGTCTGCACTGGGCCAAATGTATACTTGCTGAATGAATAATTCCTAGTGATCAACACCCCCAAATTATATATCCAATGAAGCACCCATAAACTCATGTACATATGGCAGTTATTTTCAGAATAATTTCTGAAAGCAAAACAATTCTCATTGTCACAGCTATTATGGCATAATGTTAAAACTACCGTCCCAGGGCACCTGGGTGGCTCAGTCGTTAAGCGTCTGCCTTCGGCTCGGGTCATGGTCCCAGGGTCCTGGGGTGGAGTCCTGCATCAGGCTCCCTGCTCCGTGGGGAGCCTGCTTCTCCCTCTCCCACTCCCCCTGCTTGTGTTCCCTCTCTCGCTGTCTCTCTCTGTCAAATAAATAAAATCTTAAAAAAAAAAAAAAAAACTACTGTCCCAAATTCACTTATCTCAATCTTAAAAAGGCAACTAAAAGCCAGACAGACTGAAGAGAACATTCAAGTATCACCTGGCATATGACTTATCACAAAAGGCTTAAGGTACCCTTTCAGTGGAGATCTGATAACCACCACCTTCACCAAATGATTAACAGCATTACCAATAAAGGCACACACTGGTGTTAAATATCTCCTGATGTAGTGCACTGGGAAGTGGACATCACCTACATAGGTAGAATTCTTTGTGTTTTTTTAAAGATTTATTTATTTATTGGGGGGGGAGGGGCAGAGGGCGAGGGAGAAAGACCATCTCAAGCAGACTCCCCCTTGAGCACCAAGCCAGCAGGGGGCTTGATCTCAGGACCCCAAGACTGACCTAAGCCAAAAACAGTCACAGGCTTAACTGACTGAGCCACTCAGGTGCCCCCACAGGTAGTACTCTAAACAAAAATGTTTAATCTGAATGTAATCATAAAAAGCAATCAGATAAACTTAGATTATGGGACAGTCTAAGAAATTAGCAAGGAATCTTCAATAACATCAAGCTCAAGAAACAGATGGAGTAACTGTTCTAGATTCAAGGAGACTAAAGAGACATGATAATTAAATGCAACGTGTGGGGGCGCCTGGGTGGCTCTGTTGTTAAGCATCTGCCCTCAGCTCAGGTCATGATCCTGGGGTCCTGGGACCCAGCCCCAAATCAGGCTCCCTGCTCCTTGGGAAGCCTCAGGGAGCCTGCTTCTCTCTCTCCCTCTGCCTGCAGCTCCCACTGCTTGTGCTCTCTTTCTTTCTGTCAAATACATAAATAAAATCTTAAAAAAAAAATAAATGCAATGTGTGATCCTTGATTAGATCTCGGGTTTGTTCTTAAAGAAAAAAAGCTATAAAAGACATTATTCAGACAACTGGAAAATTTAAATAAGGCATGTACATTAGACAGCATTATGTTTTTGTTGTTGTTAATTTTAAGTGGGCTCCACAACCAACGTGGGGCTTGAACTCACAACCCTGAGACTGAGTCGTGTGCTCTACCGACTGAGCCAGACAGGTGCCCCTAGACACCATTATTCTATTGTTTTAAATTTCTTGGGTGTGATAAGGGTTTTTTGGCTACGAGAGAAAGTGGACTTGTTTTAAAAGATACATGCTGAAGTATCAGGTGTCCGGTGCCATCACTTCAATAATTTCCTTTCAAATGGCTCTGCATAAAGTAAAAGTGTTATGTATATATATGTACATACATAATACACACACAGTATGCATATATATGCACAGAGATGCGAAAGTAAAAATATTAATAATGAGTCTAGGTAAAGGATATATGTTCATTATACCAGTACTTCAATTTTTCAGTATGTTTGAAAATTTCAAAATAATGAGTTGGTGGAAAAATAAGGAAATAAAACAAACTAATCTGGCCCAGTAGTACCTCTGGGCTGCATGAACATTTCATCTTTTTTTTTTTTTAAGATTTTATTTATTTATATGACATAGAGAGACACAGTGAGAGAGGGAACACAAGCAGGGGGAGCGGGAGAGGGAGAAGCAGGCTTCCCGCCGAGCAGGGAGCCCGATGCGGGGCTCGATCCCAGGACCCTGGGATCACGACCTGAGCCGAAGGCAGGCGCTTAACGACTAAGCCACCCAGGCACCCCAACATTTCATCTTTTAAACAGTGTCTCCAGAATGCCATATATTTCTGTTGTCACTGTCAAACGTGATCTTAGTACCTTGTGAAACAAAGTGAGTTGCCAGATTATTTTAGGTATAGTTCGAAAGTAACATTTGCATCTGCCCCAACATGGTCATTCTCAGCTGTCTGGGAAAAATACTAGGCAGGTGATACCCAGCCAGTCCCGGGTGTCCACTGAAGGGCGCCTGGCAGTCGCTTCCCAGTGGATGAGAAATCACAGGTGCCTTGTTTATGACTGCAGTCAGTAATCCAACCGTCCCTCCTTTGCAGGTCTCAGGCCCAGTTCTCGAACTGTTTACCAAGTCAAGATACCGGTCAGCTTTTGCCGCACGGCCCAGCCTCACCCTTCAATCGCCACTGTTGTGTCTTCCTGCCTTTACAGGTCCAACACTGAACTGTGCCCTCCCCCCAAAGCCTTCATTAGCTTCCCAAATAATTTCTCCTCCTCCCAGCTTTCTGAGCACGCAGAGCTTTCTACCTTGTGTTGTAATTTTGAAAAACCCTTACACCAGGCCCAGCAGAAGCTCCAGTGGGCGTTAAGAAGAGTGAAAAGGAATGTTTCAAAGATCTCGAACGCAGGAGTGGGGAACTCGGCAACAGGTCTCAGACAGCGATTCCTAGAAAGAGAAGCTGGCGGAGTGGGTGCATCTGGACGGAGGTGAGAGCGAACGGGAGACAACCTGGGGGCGCTGAGGCGAGACTAGAGCCCAGGGGAGCGCGATCGCTGCGTTCGGTCCCTCAGCCCGGCCGGGACGGTTCGGCGTCCGAGCTGCGAAAGCCGTGCGGCCGGCGCGGGCCTCAGGGGCCAGGCGCATCTCACCCCAAACAAGGAGGGGCGACCGCTTCCGGAGCTCCTTCGGGTCCCAGTCTGACCCTGGGGCGTCTAGAAACTCCAAAAGCAAGATCAGTCCGAGTGGTGGCCGAGCTCCCTCCACTGACCCGTCCACTCGCGGCCGCTCCCTTCGCTCTGGCCCCCAGCGCGGGGTCGCCGTAACCGGCCCGAGGTGCCGGCGAGCAAGCGACGGGGAAAGGGCTATATCCCCCACGTCCCCGCCGGGGGAGCGGGAACCTCCCTCCGGGAGGAAAACAGCCCAGGGAGGGTGGGATCGCCGCGCGCAGAAACCCCCAGTCAACCTGCCGGCCCGCCCGCCGCGGAAGGGGCGCCCCCCTGCCCGGTGGCAGCGCCAACACACGCAGTGCGCAAGCGCGGCACGGGGCGGGGCCGGTACCTGGGAAGGAGCAGAGAGAAGTGGAGTTGGGGCAGAGGGTCCCGTTGCCCACCCGAGGCACGAGCTTCAGGCTGAGGATCTGCTGTAGGAGCCCGGCCGACCCCCCGCTGCCGCCGCTCCCCTCGTGCTCCATCCCGCCGCCATCCACCGCCGAGAGATGGGGAGAGCGCCCGAAGTGCTGCCGCGGCTCGCTCGCACTCACGTACCGAAGCGCTCAACCGCACCTCCGCCGCCTCAGCGTCACTCTCGGAGGGGGCCCTCTTCCTCCCACCCCAACGGCGCGGCCAAGTGATGGGCCCTTCCTCCAATCACAGGGCGAGAGTTGCTCCCGCCCCTGACGTTGCGTACGGCTCTCTGAGATCTGTCACCCACTGGCTACGCCCCCTATTGGGCAAATCTCTCCTGTCCAGGAGGATGCGCTTTGCTCTTCCCCTCTCTGCAGCGCCACCTATAAGAAAGTAGGGGAATTGCATACCCACCCCAGACCTGACGTGTAGATTTAAAAGGGATCTAGCAATGAGAACCAGGTGAAGGAGGCAGGAAGACAGGGCAGCAATGCCTTCAACATTTGGAGGGAAAGTGATTTTTTTGAAAGCTTAACTTACTTTAAATTAAACATTGTGTGCAAAATTTATAGTATTTTACGTATATTAAGCATTGCGTAAACATTTGTAGTATTTTACATAATATTAATTCAAGAACATTAGCAAGATTGTTTATAGAGTTCCCTCTTGAAGACTTTGGGTTTTTTTGTTTTGTTTTGTTTTCTTTAAAGATTTTATTTATTTGACAGAGAGAGACAGTGAGAGCAGGAACACAAGCAGGGGGAGTGGGAGAGGGAGAAGCAGGCTTCCCGCTGAGCAGGGAACCCGATGTGCGACTCAATCCCAGGACCCTGGGATCATGACCTGAGCCAAAGGCAGACGCTTAACGACTGAGCCACCCAGGCGCCCTTGAAGACTTTGTTTTGAGAGCTAATGCCCACGACTCAACACTCCAACTGCGACTTTGCATCAGCTAAGAAACAACTAAAATAGCAATAGTAAGCACAAAAAAAGTCATGAAATATTTAATAATACTATCTTTTGGTACATTTCCCAGACCACCAGAGTATGTAAGAAGTGGGAGAAACCAATTGTTTTGGGGTTATATAACAATCAATTGTGTGTCACATTGGGAAACATTATTTTCAATTTACAGTTCTATCCTCAAATTTTGCACTGAGAGGTTAAAAAAAAAAAAGACATTTAGGGTGCCAGGGTGGCTCAGTCGGTTAAGCTTCTGCCTTCTGCTCAGGTCATGATCCTCGGGTCCTGGGATTGAGCCCCACATCGGGCTCCCTGCTCAGTGGGGAGCCTGCTTCTCCCTCTCCCTATGCCACTCCCCCTGCTTGTGCTCTCTCTCTCTCCCTCTCTGTCAAATAAATAAGTAAAATATTTTTTTAAAAAAAGACATATTTGCAGGACTCAGAAAATTCATGTTTTATATGCTCTTTCTAAGGAAGTTGAATATGTCCTCCAGTGAAGTTGAGGAGTGATAACCAAGAAAGAGAAAGATATGGAATACAAGAAATGATGGATTTAACCAGGAGTGTTAGCCTGACTTCTGTGCACAGGTCCTAGCAGCTGCCTAACCAGATTAGAACAGAAAGAAGAGTGTCCTGAGGAAAAATAGTGAAATTGTTTTCAAGCTAGGGACAAAAACGTGAAGAAGCTCAAATTTTGGGGGTGCCTGGGTGGCTCAGAGGTTGAGCGTCTGTCTTCAGCTCGGGTCATGATCCCAGGGTTCTGGGATCGAGTCCCACATCTTCTCCCTCTCCCTCTGCCTGCCACTCCCCCCCCCCGCTTATACTCTCTCTCTGTGAAATAAAAAATAAAAATCTTTAAAAAAAGAAGAAGAAGCTCAAATTTTTAATGACAGAGAGAAGGTACCTGTTTCTACTCTTAATGGGAAAAAACTGAAAGGCAATATGAAGTCCAGGAAAAACATAAGCCTGCAAGAAAACTATGAGGCAACCAGGTTTTTTGTTTGCTCTTTAGAACTCCACCACCTGTCTCACTTGTTTCACTTATAGTGAGATGCAGAACTATAAAACTTTCAGAAGACAATGTTGAATATCATTATAAACCTCATAATAGTGAAGGAGCTTTTCAACTAGATAGAAAAAGTGAAGATTATAAAGGAAAGGCTTGATAAATTTAACTACTTTAAGAACTTGGGTTATTCAAGTGTTATTATAAAAACAGCAAAAAGACAAGCCACAAACTGGGAAAAGATGTTTGCGATACATGTAACTGGCAAAGGAGTAGTATCGAGAATCTATAAAACACTACTAAAACTCAATAAGAAAATGACAAAGAGACAAAAGGCCTGAATAGGTACTTCATCAAAGAGAGAATACAAATTGCCAACAAAAATAGGAAAAGATGCTTAACCTCGTTATTTTTTTTAAAGAAATTTTATGCTGGGTCCATTTTTTTATTTTTTATTTTTATTTATTTATTTAGATTTTATTTATTTGACAGAGAGAGAGAGAGAGAGATCACAAGTAGGCAGACAGGCAGGCAGAGGGAGAGGGAGAAGCAGGCTTCCTGTTGAGCACAGAGCCCAGTGCAGGGCTTGACACCAGGACATTGGGATCATGACCTGATGCTGGGATCATGACCTGAGCCGAAGGCAGATGCTTAACCAACTGAGCCACCCAGGCGCCCCAGCTTAACCTCATTATTAATCAGCTAAACACAAAATGAAATCACAATGAGATCATTTACCAACCACCCAATAGCCAAAAATTATTTAAAGTCTGAGAATGCCAGTTGTTGGTGAGGTTGTAGAGCAAATGGAACTCCAGAGGGGTAAATTGACAACAACCATTGTGGAATAATGTTGGATGAAGATTCTCATGATCCAGCAAGTCACTCCCAGATGAATATCCTATAGCATTTGTAGCAGGAGATTCATACATGATGGTTCCTAGTACCATGGTAATAGCAAGCAACTGAAAACAAGCCAGGTGTCCATCAAGACAAGAATGGGTAAATAAAACTGTGATATAATTTTCTTTTCTTTTTTTTTAAGATTTTTATTTATTTATTTGACAGAGAGAGAGAGACAGCAAGAGAGGGAACACAAGCAGGGGGAGCGGGAGAGGGAGAAGAAGCAGGCTTCCTGATGAGCAGTGAGCCCGACGCGGGGCTCCATCCCAGGACCCTGGGATAATGACCTGAGCTGAAGGCAGACGCTCAACCGACTGAGCCACCCAGGTGCCCCAAAAACTGTGATGTAATTTTCAATAAAATACTATTCAGTAGTAGAAATAAATGACTTAAAAGGCAAGCAACATGTTAAGTCCCAGGAATATAAAGGTGAGGAGGAAATCTAAGTTGCAGAAGAAGGCCACAGTGTGATTAATTTTTTTAAGTTTTATTTTTTATGTAAGTAATCTCTACACTCAGTGTGGGGCTCGAACTCATGAGCCTAAGATAGAGAGTCACATGCTCTTTCAACTGAGCCAGCCAGGTGCCCCCAGGTGATTAATTTAAATCCAGTTTAAAAACTTGCAAAACAGTACACTAATTCAGGATATTAACATAGGCAGTGATATTGTAATGAAATATTTAACTGGGTACTTCTATTATTTTTAAGATATCTAACATATTATACACATATATGATATTATATGCACATTTGTTTGTTTGACAAAGGAGTTCCACAGAGCAAGAGTGGCCTTGGACACCCTCTATCCCATTCCAAGTAAAAGCCCAAGTCCATACCAAAGCCTACGAAGTCCTACATGATCTGACCCCCTCTCTCTTACCTTCTCATCTCCTGGCACTCTTCCTTTGGCCCACCGCACCAGACCCACTAGCCCCTTGCTGTTTTTTCAATATACCAAATTGGTTCCCTCCTTATGATTTCTGTATTGTCTTTTTCCTTCTCTGGGACACTCTACCTGTAGTTACCCCTTAATTAACTGCCTCACTTCCTTTAAGACTTTGCTCAAATGTCACTTTCTCATGAAGACCTACCCTGATCACCCCATTAAAAATTGCAACTCACACCCCTATGCACATACGTTCCTAATCGCAGTGATTATGCTCTACTTTTGCACTGGTCAGTCCTCAATTCATTATGGATGTTGAACAAATGAATGGAGGTCGAGAGGACTTGGAGACTGGGATCGGAATGGCACCAGAACTATAGGGCCAACCAGGTTCTCTAGTCTTAACCCCAAAGGACAAAGCCCTCGGTTGGCTGAAGGACTTGCCATCCCAGGAAAATTCAAAGCCCAGTCCGAGGTGATTGCTTCAGTCTCTGTGTGGTTGGCCAAACCGTCTCATTTTGGCGGGCTCTCACACCCTCCGGAGGCTACCAAGGCTTTTACTGCAGTTTTTTTAAAAGATTTAACTTTTTTAGAACAGTTTTAGGTTTATAACAAAAATGAGAGAGAGGTACATACACCTCCTGCCCTCACACATTCATGGCCTCCCCCATTAACAACATCACTCACCAGAGGTGTACATTTGTTACCAACAATGAACCTACATGCACACATCATAATCACCTAAAGTCCTTAGCGTACCTCAGAGTTTGCTTTTGGTGCTGTACATTCTACGGTTTTGGACAAATAGTTAATGACATATCCCCATCACTATAGTTTCGTAGAGAGTATTTTCATTGCCCCCAAAACCCTGTGTTCCATCTATTCATCCCTCCCCTCCCCATTCCCTGGCAACCACTAATCTTTTTATTTTTTTTAAAGATTTTATTTATTTGAGAGAGAGAGACACAGCGAGAGAGGGAATACAAACAGGGGGAGTGGGAGAGGGAGAAGCAGGCTTCCCGTGGAGCAGGGAGCCCGATGTGGGGCCCGATCCCAGGACCCTGGGATCATCACCTGAGCCGAAGGCAGACGCTTAACGACTGAGCCACCCAGGTGCCCCACCACTAATGTTTTTACTGTCTCCATGGTTTTGCCTTTTCCAGAATGTCATATAGTTGGAATTGTACAGGATGTAACTTCTTCACATTGGCTTTTTTTTTTCCCCACTTAGTAATAGACATTTCAGTTTCCTCCATGTCTTTTCATGGCTTGATAGCTCATTTCTTTTTAGCACGGAATAATATTCCATCAGGTGGGTAAAAATTAAAGGACTGATTTGCCCTGTACAGGTGATGGTGGTGGGGTGGGGGTGGTTAGTCAGAGAGGGATGGGAAGGGCATTCTTGACCCTATTCTGGAGGGTATAAGTTGTTACTCCGTCTTTAATTTGGCAGTTTCACATTTAAAGACATGCTCTTTGATCCAGCATTTCTACTTCTAGCAATCTTTACTAGAGTCACACAAACTTGGTCACCTCTTGAGGGCTTCTCTCATCTCATGACCCTAAATTCCCAGGAGTGAGTTTTTAATTTTGTCAAGGAAATTCGATTCCAAGCGGACCAATCCCTCATTCTTTCTCTGGCTCCTTTTCTTCACCCAGTGCTTGATGAGCTCCTGTTCATCCTTCATGTATTCAAATCAATGCTTCCTCTCCAAAGAGGGCCTCCTGACCCCCCATACTAAAGTAGGTCATCCTCTCCCTATTCTTATTTCTTCTTTAGAGCATAATTGACATTTTATGTTTGCATGTTTATCTGTGGGACTATTTATTTTGGGTCTGCCCTCCCCACAAGGGCAAGGTCTGTGACTGCTCTGTCCCCCAGTATGTCCCCAGGGTCTGTACTGGCCTGACTCATTGAAGTACTCAATTGGGTACTGCCTGTCCTTGTCCTGAAACCTGATTTGGGCTCACCTCCAGGCTTGCTTTGAAGTAAATATGCCAGGGAACTTACCCAGAGGCTTTCCCAGAGTCCATTATATGCAGGGAGCGAAGTCTGGGAGCCTGTTATCCCCTTTCTGGGAGCTTTCTGGGAACTGGGAGGTCCAGCCAGAATGGATGAATCACACAGCAAAGACCATTAATTGTGGCCATCAATACAATCTGTGACTGGAGCAGGGGCAAATGGAACTTGTGTGATGCCACTATCAGGCTAAGCCTTCCTGGACCCCACAGGGGATCAGTGTCTTCTATTCTTGGCCTCTGGCACCACGAACCTCTTGCTTGATCCTCTTTGCCTGAACATACCACATTGTCCAGCACCATTCCGAGGCTGACTCCTCCACCTGACACTTCCGGGCAGACCAGCAGGCTCCTTTTATCCCCAGCGGCCAGCACAGGGACGGCAGGCAGAGAGAAAAGGAGTCAACAGCAGGGGCCCCAGTGCCCCAGCCTACCGCATACCATACCCTTCAACATTCCGGTCCTTGAGATGTTTGCAGCCAAATGCCAGCGAAATGCCAGGATGGCTCGCTCCCTCACACCTCGAGATCCCTGTCATTACTGCGGGAAGTGATCTGGCTTTCCAAGCCTGTAGTGGGATCCTTTACTTCATTCCCAGTTCAGTTAGAACTGTTAAGCACTGAAGTGAGAGATGTGAGTTTGAGGTCTATCTCATACATGAAGCTATGTGATCTGAGCCTTTCCAAGTTGCAGAGTCCCCATTGATAAAATCAGGGGTTTTTTTTATTAAAGATTTTATTTGGGGTGCCGGGGTGGCTCAGTCAGTTAAGCAGCTGCCTTCAGCTCAGGTCATGACCCCAGAATCCTGGGATCAAGCCCCGCATCCGGCTCTTTGTTCAGCGGGGAGCCTGCTTCTCCCCTGCCTGCTGCTCCCCCTGCTTGTGCTCTCTCTCTCTGTGTCAAATAAATAAATGAAAAATCTTTTTAAAAAAGATTTATTTATTTATTTGAGAGAGAGCTTGAGCAGGACCAGGGGAAGGAGCAGAGGGAGAGGGTGAGCTCCTGCTCTGCAGCAAGGATGGGGGCCCACAATCGAGGTCCCACCAATCCAAGGCCGCACTTGGGCTGAGAAAAAGAAGCTACCAACCTCCAGAATATCCCTTCTAGCAACTGATGGCCAGAGGGAGGCAGCCCACTCATTTCCAGAGGTAATGGGCACACTCATGCTGACAACTGTCAGTCCCGGCACCAACTCCATGCCCCAAAGTTTTTGTGTGTTCAATTCTGTGTCCCTGTTCTTCCCCGAGGTTCTGAGAGCTCCCCCCACCCTTCTTCCTTTCTCCCTCTACCTTTCCCCCTCATTGCCTCCCTCCAGGCTTTTACGGGAGGTTCTCTAAGGTTCTGCACTCTGGGCCCAGACACCTCATCACCACCTGTATCCCGCAGCTGCGGCCCCAGTCATGGCCGCTTGCTCTTCCCTCGTGCAAACAGATGGGAAAAATCTGACCTTCCTTCATGACGGAGACAGGGCTCTTGCCAGCCTGATTCACCCTCTCCCTGCAACTGTAGCCTCAGAGCAAAACCCCCCTCCTCCCTTCGTCCTATCGTGTGACCTTGGACAAGCCCCTTCAGTTTTGCATTTTGCTTGTCAAACTATACAGACTGTAAAGTCCAGTATCACAAGATTATTATGTCTATTTATGTAGGTAGGATCGTTACTGTCAAGACAAATCAAACGTTCACCCCAATAAGCTGGGCAGGTGATGCGGGTATGTGGGCTCCCAGCAGATGGGGCAGAGACGCTACAGGGAGACCACAAGAGAAGAGGCATCTTGTCTGATTTCTTTCTGAAAGAAACGAGTGAATATAAACGCCAACATCTCCGATAGAGTGTGGTGGTGGGACATGGGGGGACCAAAGTCGGGAATGCGTGTGTGTGTGGGGGGGCGGGTGTTGGCAGGGGTGGGGGTGGGGGTGGCATACAGACTTCAGGGGCCAGCTCACCACAGTGCCTCTTCTCTGCTCCCAGGCAGGGCTGGGACCTCCTCCTCAGCTGCTGGATAATGCAACCAAAAGGAAAAGAGACCGAGGAAGAAAGGGCTCGAGGAGCAGCCAAGTGGTCTGAAATTACTCCCTGTGCCCAGAGGAAGTGTGGACACAGCTTTGCTTTCGATGAAGTGTGCACCTGATGGGAACCCAGCTGCTAAGGAGGACTCAAAAGAAAATTCAGAAGCAAGAAGAAACATGGAGCTTTGGGGACTCAGTCCATTCATACTACAGAGGAGGACTCCCAAGCTCCTGCGCACCGTGTGCCTGGCTCCCTCCCCAGCGCCACAACTGGGGGCCTCCGCTAAGGTTAGGGGTGTGCTGCAGTGGATGACGCCCAGCTGAAGCTGCTAGGGCCGCGCGGCAGCACCAGGTCCAGGGCGAGGTCGCGCTGCTCGCTCTCGGAGGCGACGGGCCGGTAGCCCAGCAGCTGCAGCGCGCCAGCACACAGCTCCTGCACGCGGCGGATCTTGGCGAAGGGCAGTGCGTGGCGCCAGGCCTGGGAGACATTGACCGCGTCCCTGGACGAGGTCTTGAAGGCCTCGCGGCGCGCGCCGGGCCCCGCCCCGTGCGTGATGTTGTGGATCCAGGCCTCGAGCTGCGGCGTGAGGCTCAGGCCCGCGAAGGCGTAGAGCGCGCGGATCTCGGGCAGCGGCGCCCGCGCCAGATCCTCGAAACGCACCAGGCGGTACCGGCCTTGCAGGAAGGGCGGCGGCTTCTGCGTGGCGGCCTCGGCGATGCGCACGTGGCTGCGGCACACCTCGCGCACCACGCGCAGGCCGGGATCCGCCTCCACCCACGTGCCATTGGTGCCCAGTACGATCCCGTTGTCGCGCGCCAGCGCTTTGGCCGTCTGCTCGCGCGAGCGCAGCACGGCCCGCGGGTCGCGCACCAGGTGCACGATGTGCAGGTTGAGCGCGGGGTCGTTGAGCAGCTGGTAGAGCACCTGCAGGTTGAAGAAGCGCACCTCCTTGAGCACCACGTGGCTGTAGGCGCGACAGGCCTCCTGGGCCAGGCTAAAGGGCTGCCGCGCGCACAGCGGCTTGCACACCGCTTCGCTGCTGATGGCGCCGCGCGGGAAGGCGCTGCAGGCGGGCGGCGAGCACAGCGCGCGGCTCACCGCGTACTGGAAGAGGTCCGACAGGTTGCGGCGCCAGGGCAGGTAGGCGTCGAACACGTCCAGGTCGCACAGGAAGACGGAGCGCACCACGTCGCGCACGGCCATGTGCAGCGCCGGCGCGCTCCCCTGCGACAGGGTGGTCCACACGTGCCACCCGGGCTCCATCAGGTAAAAGACGTCGGGGTGCTGGCTGAAGAGCTGGCCCACGAAGGACGAGCCCGAGCGCCACGAGGACAGCACCAGCACGTGCACCCGCTCTTTGCCGACCGCTGGGGACGGCGGCCTGGGCCAGGAGACCAGGAAAAGCAGGATGCCAGTCTGCGCCAGCAGGAGCACGGTCACCGCCGTGCTGGAGATGCGCGGCAGCCACATGCCTCCGGCTGGGGGCCTGCGGGAGGAGAGCGCAGTCGTTAGGGACCGCGGGCCCCCTCGCCCTGCCACACCCGAGCGCCTGCCCGGCGCTTGCAGGGAGCAGCCCCCCACCCCCACCCCGGACTCGACCACCCGACTTGTGGGGGCCTCCCCGGACTATGGCCGTCTCAGTTGGGCACTCTCCCGAGAATATGACTTTAAGCCATCAGCCAAGATCTAGTCTACGCAGAGCAAAAGGCCAGCTGCAGAATGCTGTGGGAAATGTATGTTCGTCCTCACCGCCTCCCTCTCTCTTCCCCTCCCCCGTCTTTCTCTCTTTTTTTTTTTTTTTCCTGGAGAGGGAAATATTATTTTTAAAACAGAATTCCCACCTTTTGTTTCAGAATTCCTTTCAGGCAGACAAGTTTGGGTTGTTTAGCTCAACAGCTTGGTGGGTGATTTGACTCCCTCACCAGGCTCAGCCACTGCCTAGCCTGTGATCCTGGACCAAACGATTAATCTGTCTGTAACTCAGTTTACCCATCTGTAAAAAGGGGATTAATATTGGTACTGGAGTAATGGAATGAGCCTGGGGGGCGGGGCACGTCGTAACTTCGGTAACTGATAACTTGCCCTTGTGCTTCTGTTGTCTGACTTCTTTTAAACAAGCCGATTCAGCTTTCATTATTAAAAAGTAAATAAATAACATAGACAAAGCACACCAAATGTTGCTATCTACAGGAAGTAAAGTGCTACAAGACGCATGAACTGCAGAGGGAGGGTACCCTTCTGGAGCTGTGGGAATGTGCAGAAGAAAGCAGTATAGGGAGAGGTGACGGCAGTCAGGCTCCGGGCCACCATTTGGCCTTTTCCACGCTGAGGTTACTCACTGTAGCCCAGGGCTGCTGGGAGAGCTGCCCACCTCAATCCCAATCCATGGAAGATGCCTGCAGGTTTTTCAGGGCCTGAGAGCAGGAGGGAGGCTGGGTCAGAGCCTCACAGGAGAAGATAGCCTGACAGTGGGAGGGCTTTGCATTCCCAGACGGACAGAAAGTTCCCTGCAGGTGGGAACAGAGCCGCCCAGCCCCTGAGCACATTTTTCCAAGTGGGTGTGAACTGATGGTGTCCCCTGCTGGGTGGAGAATGGACTGCCATGAGCCCTCTGATGCCACTTAGGAGCTCTGAAACTTGGGGCAAATGACTTGACATCTCCAAGGCTGTTTTCCTCTTCTGTAAAATTTGGATGGTAACATTGAGCCTCTTGGGCTTGTCACGAAGAAGCTGCTACCAACACAGATGAGGGAGGGCTTGCTAGTGCCATACATCCACCCCGTGCTCCTGCTGGGGGTGCTGTGCTGGGAGAGGAGGCACCAGGGAAGGTGTCCACCCGATGAGACACCCTGAGGTCACCTACATCTGCAATCCCAGCATCTCCTGAGTCCACCCCCGGGTCCTTTAATAGATCTTAAGAATATCACACTTGTCCGGCAGACTGAAGGGGACACTGAGCCAAGCTCACGCACCCCGAGGTCCCAGAGTTTTTCCCTCCTTGCACCTGTTGCTTGCTCTTGCCACAATCTCAAGGAAGAGCTGCTTTGGAAGGTAGGGGCCTGAAAGTTTCCTCCTTGCTTTCATGGCCTTTGCTCCCCTTGAAGACCCTCCCCTGCTCGTGTCACCAACAGGAGAAGCCAGGTCGAAATCGTGAGCAGATCCCACTTATCCGGAGGCTGCCAGAGTGGGTGGAGGGCAGGCAGTGGGACCCCCAACTCAGGACTTCCGTCTCTTAAGTTCCTGGCACGTTCCGATTACAGTCAGCTGGCCTCTCCCATTCCTGGGAAATCCCTGCAGAGCACTCAACCCTGGTCTTTGGCCCAAACACAGCTGCCATGGCCAGCCCAGCTCTTTCCTGGCTAGGGAGGATCTTGACTGTAGGCCACCGATGTGTTGCTACCAGCCCTCCGGGGAAACCAGAGATTTTCTTAGGTGACTTAACACAGTACGGAACTGACATCTGATCCTATTACTGGAACTCGAGGACGAGTGCGGATCATTTGTAGAAGAGCTGAAGCACACAGTGCGCTAGGAGCACATTTCCTTTGTTGTATAACCCTTTGTTTTCCCTGGAGTTAAGTTGCCCTAAAGATTAAATTGTAGGGTTGAAAGATAAATTGAAGAAGTAGAGAAGGTAGAACAAAAAGATCAGTGATGGATAAAAGACGGAAAACAGACAAAAGAAATCAAGAGGATCAATCCGGGAGGTCAAACAGTGAACGTCCAACTCTGATACCCTAGCAGGGCTCACAATCTAGCTAGGAACCTCAAAGACCCACCCATGAAGTGGCCAAGGGAGCAGATGGTGGTCTAAGTGAGTGGCCCAACTATCCAGTGCCAGTAGGGTCATGCTAGTCCTGGCATGCATATTTCTCTCCTGGATTCTGGAAAAATCCCCCAGCCAGTCTCCCTGCATTTCATACTGCATAGAGCCACCAGAGCTGCCTACGCTGTATTTAATCCTGTCATTCTCCTACTCAGCAACCTTCCGCTTTCCAACCTCACTTCCCATAATTCCCCCCAGCGCCCTTTGTGTCAGATCATCTGGAATTATTACTCCATGTTCTCCTCTGCTCTGCTGTAAGTGTCCAGCCCTGACTCCCCCCAGGAGGCATCTCAGCTTCCTCCTAAGACACCTCACCTGTGCCTCTTTCAAGGCATGTATCACTCTGCCCTGAGTGACACTTTGCCTCCCCTTCTTGCCTGTGAGCAACCTGAGGGTCAAGACTGGCAGTTTTGCAAATGAATGTGTCTGTTCCCAGGCACCCGGTGTGGGGCTCAGTCCTGCAACAGGTTGTTGCACTAGACAGGGTTTGCTTGGGTCCACTCGGTTCTTGTTCCTCCTTATTCTGCTAACGGCCTCTAGATTTGTTTTTGAGGAACCACCCTCACTCACACAAAGTACATGTGGTTTGCATGGGGCTGACCGCCCACTTCGTGGTTCTTAGGGAGTCAGGTGTCTCAAGCCTGGGTCATCTCTATATTCCATACACTATCCCCCAACCAAGCGATGGGCTTAGCAATGGACATCTGCCCCAAGTCCAATCCCAGGATTTTTGTAGCTCTGCAGGGAAGAGGGAAACTGCCTGGGTGTAAAGCCAACACTGAAGACAACTGAACAGGGAAGGAAAGTCTGAGAACCCGTGAGCAGCTGGTAGCATCTGGATCCAGCTGGACAAGATTCACTCATGGACTGCCCAGTTAGGGAAAATGCTCCATTTTTCATCAAGCCAGCGTGACTTCAGTTTCTGCCATTTACAACCAAGTGTTTGATTGGAGAGTGGGTTCCCTTGGGGGGATGGGGTGAGGGCAGAACTGTCAGGAGCAAAGACGGAGCTTCTGGGGGCTGGTCATGCTGTGTTTCTTGATGAGGTGCTAAATACCTGGGTGTGTCATCAAGCTGTATTTTTATGACTTGTGCTCTTTTCTGTATGTATGTTGTATTTCAATAAAGAGTCAAGAATCCCAGGGCGGCTGGGTGGCTCAGTCGGTTAAGTGTCTGCCTCTGGCTTGGGTCATGATCCCAGGGTCCTGGGATCGAGTCCCACGTTGGGCTCCTTGCTCAGGAGGGAGCTTGCTTCTCCCTCTGCTGCTCCCCCTGCTTGTGCTCTCTCTCTCTCTCTCTGACAAGTAAATAAATAAAATCTTAAAAAAAAAAAAAGTCAAGAATCCTAAGACAGACAGTAAGTGTCATGTCCAGGAATGTCCCAAAGACTGAACGAGTAGATGATATTAATAAATATTTGCCTAATTGAAGTCAGATACTCTGTGATCCAGATCCAAAGGGAGGAATTCCCCACGAATCCCACATTTCTTCCTGCTAAGCATTTTACATTTATATTTATTTATATTTTTTTTAAGTAGGCTCCACGTGGAGCCCAACACAGGGCTCAAACCCACAACCCTGAGGTAAGACCTGAGCTGTGATCCCGAGTCTGATGTTTCACCGACTGAGCCACCCTGGTGCCCCCTGAGCATTTTAAAATGACAGTATCTTCTAAATATCCCTGACTGTTTTGTTGGCCTGAGAGACATAGGAAGGAGATATTGTTCTATCTGATTGGCAGATGGGAAATCTGAGCTTCAGGGCTGTAGGAGGGGGGTGAGCCTGAACCCAGGAACCCAGCTCTCTGGGAAACCCTCACCTGTACCCCAGCTCTGCATGCCCCTCACTCAGCAGCCTCTTCCAGCCCTGGCAGGCTATCTAAGGGAGTGAAATGTAATACTAGGTACAAATTCATGGCTCAGATTTCTCTGTTTGGCATCCGCTGGAGGCCATCCTGTTCAGGAATCCCAAAGATTAGCGAAAACAAATTCCAGATGAGGGATCAGTAGACTCTTGGCATCAAGGGCCACCCCTGGGGGCAAACCAGCTCTAGTGGAGCCCAGGGCATCTGTTAGGGAGAAGGCTTAAAAAGGAGGGAAAGAGAAAAGAAAAGACAAAGAGAGGAAGAGGAAAGGAGAAGGAAGATGAATGTTAACGGTGGCCTGGATACATGGAACACAGTAAGTACCACCCGTGGAGGGCCTCCTATATGCCAAGACTTCCCCCGCCCCCATTTTCCAATTTAATCCTTACAACAACCCTATGACGTGGATCTGACACTCCTCCCTATTCTAAAGAGAAGGAAACTAAGGTTTAAAAAATATTAAGAAACTTGCCTAAAGTACCCACAAAGCAGCTGAGTCAAAATTAAGTCTCAGCCTTCTAACTTTAGAGCTCTTAACTACATAGTGTCTAGTGGAAAAACCACAAGTACTAAAACAGTGGTGTTAAAAATGCCCAAATATAAAAAAAAAATACACAAATATCAAAGGACATCATCAAGAAAGTGAAAGGATACCCCCAGGTGGGAGAAAATACTTGCAAATCATATGTATAGCAAGGGACCCAAGTATATAAAGAGCTCTTACAATTCAATAATAGAAGACAAACAACCCTAGTTAAAAATGGGCAAAAGCTTTGAGTACACATTTTCCCAAAGATATACAAATTGCCTATAAGTGCATGAAACGATGCTTGCCAATTTTAGTCATTAGGGAAATGCCAATCAAAACTAGAATGAGAGAGGATGTCCCATCAACTAGGTTGGTTATAAACAAAAAGGTAGATAATAACCAGTATTAATGAGAAGGTGGGGAAATCAGAACCCTTGTACACTGCTGTGGGGGATGGAAAGTGGTGCAGCTGCTGCAGAAAACAGGTAGTTCCTCAAAAGGTTAAACATAGGGGCGCCTGGGTGGCTCAGTTGGTTAAGCCTTCGGCTCAGGTCATGATCCTGGAGTCCCGGGATCGAGTCCCGCATCGGGCTCCCTGCTCAGCAGGGAGTCTGCTTCTCCCTCTGACCTTCTTCCCTCTCGTGCTCTCTATCTCTCATTCTCTCTCTCTCTCAAATAAATAAATAAAACCTTTAAAAAAAAAGGTTAAACATAGGGTTACCATGAGATGCAGCAATGCCCAACTAAAATACATATCCCAGGGGTGTCTGGTGGCTCAGTGGGGTAAGTGGCTGCCTTCCGCTCAGGTCATGAACTCAGGGTCCTGGGATCGAGCCCCGCATAGGGCTCCCTGCTCATCAGGGAGACTGCTTCTCCTTCTCCCTCTGCCCCTCCCCCCTCACACGCCTGTACACCTGTACTCACTGTCTCAAATAAATAAAATCTTTAAAAAAGTAGAATACATATCTAAGAAGACTGAAAACACATGTCCACACAAAAAACTTGTTCATAAACTTTCATAGCAGCATTATTCATAATGGCCTCAGAGTGGAAACATCCCAAATGTCTATCAATTAATGAATGGATAAACAAAATGTGGTATATCCATGTACAGTTGACCCTTGAGCAATGCAGAATTTGGGGAATTGACCTTCACACGGTTGAAAATCCACGTGTAACTTTTGAGTCCTGGAAAATTTAGCTATTAATAACCGACTGCTGACCTTGACATTAACAGTCAATTAACCCATATTTTGTATATATATTATATGTATTAAACTAGACAAAAGAAAATCATAAGGAAGAGAAAATACATTTACAACAATGTACTATATTTATTGAAAAAATTTGTATATAGCTGGACCCACACAGTTTAAACCCATGTTGTTCAAGGATCAACTCTAATTCAATATTATCTGGCAATAAAAAGGAATGAAGTATTGATATGTGCTATAACATGGATGACCCCTGAGGTGATTAACACACTACTTTGAGTATACTGTACATCAGTGAATTGTACACTTTAAAAGGGTGAACCTTAAGGTTTGTGAATTGTATCTCAATAAAGCTGTTATAAAAATAATACACAGGGATGCCTGGGTGGCTCAGTCAGTTAAGCATCTGCCTTCAGCTCAGGTCATGATCTCAGGGTCCTTGGAACAAGTCCCACATTGGGCTCACTGCTCAGTGGGGAGTCTGCTTCTCCCTCTCCCTCTGCCCCAATTCATGCTCTCTCTCACTCGCCCTCTCTCCCTCAAATAAATAAATAAAATCTTTAAAAAAAACACACACCAAAAAAACATAGAAGAAATCTGGAAGGATGCACACTGAATATTAGTTATCTTTAAAAAAAAGATTTTATTTATTTATTTGAGAGAGAAAGACAGCACAAGCAGGGGGGGAGTGGCAGGCAGGAGGGGCAGAGGGAGAAGCACTTTCTGCTGGGCAGGGAGCCCGACTCTGGGCTGGATCCAGTATCCCGGGATCACGACCTGAGCCGAAGGCAGACGCTTAACCAACTGAGCCACCCAGGCGCCCCTGAATATTAGAAGGTTATCTTTCTATGGCCACGTTACAGGTAATTTTTTTCTTGTTAGTGCTTTGCTGCATTTTCCAGGTAGTCTACGATAGACTTGCATTACTTTGGTAATCATAAAATTGGTGACAGGAGGCACAGGTGGAATTTGCCTGCTCCAGCTTTCATTGCCGGAAGAGAAGTGCCTGCAAACCCATCTCCTAGCTGACCTGAGTACCACTTGGCCAGGACAGGGGCATTGACTGGAGAATTACCTCCTATGCACTGGAAGATGTGAAGATCCCCAAGCCCACTTTCAGCCTCAGGGCTGTGGGCTGGGCCAGGCTGTGGCAGAAAACATTCCCAGCCCCAAGCCCTGGCCACATCTGCTATCTCTCTGCCAGTCCTAATGAGCAGTGGCACCCGCCAGAGGCAGGGAAGCTGGGGTCAAACAGCCCAGATGCTTCTGGAGGAAGCAGACTGGCCTGCAGGAATCTATTGGGAAATGAAATCAAACTGCTCAAGTCTCCTTGGCTCAGAGCTACCCTGGAGGCATTTCAAAGCAAATGACCAGATAACACAGAACACCTTTCCCTCGCTCTGAACTTCCAGGATCCTCAAAATGCACTTTGCACAGGACCTGATCATAGAACCTTACAGCTAGCAAGACCTGAAGTCTGGGGGCTCCCACCTCTTTTCTGAAGTAACACATGCAGGGAATGGGGGAAGAGAGTGCACATTTAGCATGTACCCCGTGTTCCCCCAGGTGTTGATTGAGCATTCTTATAGGGATAATCTGGAATGTTCTCTGGTTTATTTTTTAAAGATTTTATTTATTTATTCGACACAGAGAGAGACACAGCGAGAAAGGGAACACAAGCAGGGGGAGGGGGAGAGGGAGCGGGAGAGGGAGCAGCAGGCTTCCTGCCAAGCAGGGAGCCCGATGTGGGGCTCTGTCCCAGGACCCTGGAATCATGACCCGAGCCAAAGGCAGACACTTAACGGCTGAGCCACCCAGGCGCCCCTAGATTAATTTATTACTTTGGAAAAGTAAATCATTCTTAGAATCCAATGACATTAAAAAAAGGGGGTGTTTTAGAAGAAAATGACTCAAAACATGTAACAGCCAGATGCACTGTGTAGATGTTGTTTGGATTCTGACTCAAACAAACCAAGTGCAAGAAGATATCTTTGAGGCACTCAGAAATTTCAGCATGGGGGCACCTGGATGGCTCAGATGGTTAAGCGTCTGCCTTCGGCTCAGGTCATGATCCCAGAGTCCTGGGATCGAGTCCCGCATCGGGCTCCCTGCTCAGTGGGGAGCCTGCTTCTCCCTCTGCTTCTCTGTCTCTCATGAATAAATAAATAAAATCTTTAAAAAAAAAAACTTCAACATGGACTGGGTATTAGGTGATATTGAGAAATCATTGTCAATGCGACTATCACCATGGGGAATACTCTTTTTCATGCATTTCTGTACCTATCTCCCCTTACTAGACTAGAAGCAGGATTTTTAAAAAAGATTTTATTTATTTATTTGACAGAGAAAGAGCAAGAGCCAGCGAGCACAAATGGGGGAAACAGCAGAGGGAGCAGGAGAAGCAGGGTCCCTGCTGAGCAAGGAGCCCAATGTGGGGCTCAATCCCAGGACCCTGGGATCATGACCCCAGCCAAAGGCAGCCAATTAACTGACTGAGCCACCTAGACGCCTCTAGATGCAGGATTCTGTCTCGTGACAGGGAGTAGGGATGGCACAGTGGCTAATAAACCCCATTTGATCATTTACTGTTTGATCTTGGGCAGGTTATTTAATCTCTCTGTGCCTATTGTTGTTTAATCTACAAAATGGGGGAAATTCACCTGGCTGGCTCCGCCCTTGGAACATGCCACTCTTGATCTCAGCAAGGCCCAGGGTGGGCCTAGAGCTTACCTTAAAAAGATAAAAATAAGGGGCACCTGGGAGGCTCAGTCGGTTAAGCGTCTGCCTTCGGCTCAGGTCATGATCCCGGGGTCCTGGGATGGAGCCCCGCATTGGGCTCCCTGCTCGGCGGGAAGCCTGCTTCTCCCTCTCCCACCCCCCCTGCCTGTGTTCCCTCTCTCACTGTGTCTCTGTCAAATAAATAAAATCTTTTAAAAATAAATAAATAAAAATAAAGATAAAGATAAAACAGGGGAAGTAATATTTCGCAAGTCAGGGCTTGATTTGGAAGATTCAATGAGTTACCACTGCTAAAGCACTTGGAACAATGTCATATAGCACATTTGTATGCGTTTAGAAATCCTCCAAATCCTGGGTTACAACTATGTTCTACGGATCCAATCGAAAGCCTCTTCATAAGGAACACTCAAGCCCAACAGAGCGGCGGGGTTCAGGTGACCTTGCACCCTACAGAACGTGGCCAAGTCCAGGCCAGGGCAGAACACAGATATGCAAGGCAGCAGTGAAACATGCCTGGAGGACTGGCTTCTGAAGCCGGCCTGGGTTCAAATTCTGCCTGGACACCAGTGAGGTGTGTGACTGTGTGCAAGACGCCCCTAACGTCTTGGTGCTTCAGCTGGCTGCTTTGTAAAGGCGGCAATCACCGCGCCTACCACACGGGCTCGAGAGGAGCACCCAGAACCATATAACCCTTAGCACAGCCAACGCGCAAGGAGCCACACACACTACTCCCATTAGCTCGGGTACTTGACACACTTACTCCCTCTCGGCCCCAGGGCAGCCAAATCCTTTCTGCTCTTTAGGCCTCAGTTTTCCCACCCTCATGCCTCCGGTTCAAGAGGGTGGCAGAAAAGAGGGTTAACTTGTACCGGGGCACCTATGCTGAGGCCAAGGGAGGTCTTTATTGTTGCCCAAGATCCAGCAGCCGAAAACAGGGGCCGCCAGACTCCCATTCAGCAGCATATGGTTCTAAATTCACTCACCAAGCTGCTTTTCCTCAAGAGTTCCGTGACGGAAAGCTTTCTAGATTAATACCATGCCCTTGGAATCTCATGTTTCAAGGGTTTAGCGATCCCCAGCAGTCATCTCGTGTGAGCTGAAGCCGCAGGAAGACACTTTCGAACCACCGCCTGGGGTGCTACAAGGTCCTTTCCCTGTTCTGATAGAACCACCACCCTCAGCCCTTCTCCCCAGACCCGACTCCCCGGCCACAAGCTCCATGCCCCTGACTGGGGGCATCCTGTGCGGAGAGAGGACCAACGAACGTACCCCAAAGCTGGCGTCCCTGCCCGAACTGGCGCGGCGGGGAGGCGGACACCACTCTCCCGAGGCTCAGCAGAGGCTCCTCGACGTGTCCTCTTCCAAGTTCCAGTCCGCAGCCAGCCGTGTCTTCGCTGGGAGAGTCCGCAGGGGCTGACGTGCTCCGTAGGCTCCCAAGGCTAGTAAGGGGCACCCAGTGACACGGGGAGAAGGCTCTGAGAGGCACGGGCGCAGATCAGCAGATCCCAAGATAGTTGGACGCACCTGGAGACCTAAGGCGGAGGGAACCTGGAAACGGGGCAGGAGTGTCCTGGAAAAGGAGAGGCGTCTTAAGAACGGGATGTATGTGTGTGGGGCGCAGTCGTGGGGCAACAGCCAGACACAGACTCGGGCACTCCTGCCCCGGAGCCTCACCCGGGCCGGGCGCCGCGCCCCCGCGCCCCCGCGCCCCTGCGCGCGAGCCCTGCGCTGCCCGAGCCGCTGCTCCGCGCGCCGCCGGCCGGGGAAGAGCGCACACAATGAGCCGCTTTCAGACGTGGCTGCGGTCCCGGAGCCGGCGGGCGGGAGCCGGCGCGGGAGGGACGGAAGGAAGGAGCCGGTTGGCCCCCGGTTCTCGCTACCCTCCCCACCTCGGGGGAGGGGCGGCCGCCCAGGGGCGGGCATGGGAGGACCGGGTGGGGGTGGGCCCACTGGGGCCCGAGGGCCGCGGGAGGATGTCGGCGAGCGTTTGCGCTCACCTCTCCTCCGACTAATTGACCAAAAAAGTTGCCTCCCGCTCGGTTCCCAGAGAAGGAAGGCTCCTGGGAGCACTAAAGGCCCTTGCGAGGGAAATCGAATCTTAACCTTGCCCCTCCTCGCTCTCGGTGGCATCCTCACAGCGAAGTGACTTGGAATCCAAGCCGCTTGCCAAGCCCCCAGCCTCAGACCTAAGTCAAATGCAAGGCATCTTGATGCCAGGCGGACACACGCGCGGCCTCCCCAAGCAGTAGCGCAGCTGGGGGGTGGGGGGGCGAGACATCAGGAGCCCAAACACTCAGGGGCTGGGCCCAGAGCTGGCTGTCCCCCTCCCTGTTCTAGCCTCAATCCAGAGGCCCAGGCTTGATAGTAGGTCCGGATAAATACAGGGAATGTTTTTTTTTTTTTAGATTTTATTTATTTATTTATTTGAAAGAGAGAATGAGAGAGAGCACATGAGGGGGGAGGGTCAGAGGGAGAAGCAGACTCCCCGCCAAGTAAAGCAGTCCGCCCCCCCCCCGCCCCCGATATAACAACAGAGTACAGGCATCCGAAAAAAAGAGAATTCTGATCTCTTGTAATCCGTGGTGGGATCTAAAAGAAGTCTCTGCTGCTGGGAGTATAAATTAGTGCATTCTTTCCAGGATGCGGTTTGGCAAGATGAATTTAAATCCTTAAGAAAAGCCATAAGCTTTTTGAATTAGCAATTCCTTTCTAGGATTTATCTTTTTTTTTTTTTTTTTTTTTTTAAAGTAGGCTCCACACCCAGCATGGAATCCAACACGGGTCTTGAACTTACCACCCGGAGACCAAGACCTTGAGATCAAGACCTGAGCTGAGATCAAGAGTCAGATGCTTGACTGAGCCACCCAGGTGCCCCTCTAGGATGTATCTTAAGGAAATAACTGGCAATAAGGATTTATTTTTTTAAATATTTTATTTATTTATTCGACAGAGGGATACAGCGAGAGAGGGAACACAAGCAGGGAGAGTGGGAGAGGGAGAAGCAGGTTTCACGCGGAGCAGGGAGCCCGATGTGGGGCTCGATCCCAGGACTCTGGGATCATGACCTGAGCCGAAGGCAGACGCTTAACGACTGAGCCACCCAGGCGCCCCAGCAATAAGGATTTATACGCAAAGTTCATAGAAGTGTTGTTTATGATAGTGAAAAAATTAGAAACAGTACAAAAGATTAAGAAAGACATGTACCAGTATGCCAATAGGACATTTAAGGACAACTTGTTTTCTTTAGGTTACAGTACTTATATATTTTTGCCAATAGGCATTTAGAATTTATCTGGTCAGAAAGAACAAGACATCTTAAAGAGCATGAACATGATGGGACACCTGGGTGGTTCAGTCAGTTGAGTGTCTGCCTTCAGCTCAGGTCATGATCCTGGGGTCCTCAGGTAGAGCCCTGGGTGGGCTCCCTGCTCAGTGGGGAGTCTACTTCTCCCTCTCCCTCTGACCCCCCCCCGTGCTCTCTCTCTCAAATGAATAAATAAAAAATCTTAAAAAAACCTAAAAAGTATGAATATAAGGAGAAAGAAAGAAGACAGAATTGCTTTTTAGTTGATGGGACCTAAGGGTCTTAGGGGCCCTGATTCAAACAGAAACTGAATAATCATTTCACAGAATTAGAGATCTCCCCCATCCCGAATATTGCATAATAGTTTCAAACCCTGACTTAGCTATGAGTTTACAGCTCAGTTGATAAAATCCTGTGCATTTCTCACCCTTTTCCCTCTTGCCACTACACTGTGTCATTCAGGTTCAGAAGCTACCAACATCTGATCTGTAAATAATTTGATCTTTGCCAGACACAGTTGTAATTTTCCAGCCTGTGGTTTCCACATGCCATGTGGATTCCACCGAAAACAGACCATGTACTTGGGGCTCGACTGGCACTTTGCCAAGAGCTAACAAAAGCTCCAAGGCAGAGCCCTGGCAAGGTAAGGCAGCTGCTGAGTAACCCGGAGAATTGTGTGCCACCTCTGCCTTCCCCACCCCTTTTCCAAACTCTTCTCCTTGATAAAGCCACACACAGCCTTCTGTTTTGAATATTTTAATTAGAAAGGTACAAAACAGGGCGCCTGGGTGGCTCAGTTGGTTAAGCAACTGCCTTCAGCTCAGGTCATGATCCTGGAGTCCCAGGATCGAGTCCCACATCGGGCTCCCTGCTGAGCAGGGAGTCTGCTTCTCCCTCTGACCCTCTTCCCTCTCGTGCTCTCTATCTCCCATTCTCTCTCTCTCAAATAAATAAATAAAATCTTAAAAAAAAAGGTACAAAACATCACGGTTCTTTATACAAATTTTGCATTAAAATAAGTTAACAAAATGCAAAGCAGTGTTTAGTCACTTCTTTAGCTATCTTTCCATAGCTCATTACCTTCTCGTGATTCAAACCAGAGACCATTTTGTTGTTTTTTTTTCATTTATATCTCAAGAAAAAATGTTTAGGTATATAAACAGCCCTAGATATTAAAAGAAAAGGCAGAGGGGCCAGTGGTAAGCTATTTTTGTGCTTGACTACTTCAAAAGAGCTGTTCTTTTGGTCAGCCTGAAAGAAAAGGTGCTTTGGAAATGAGAACTGCATCTCCAAGGTAAACTAGGCAGATAGTGAGGGTTGTGTTTGTAGGTGGGCATGACGCATGGATCAGAGCAGGCATGTCTCCAGTGCCAATGATATCTTGGGATCATAAAGTAGATCCATTTGTCCTTTGAGGACAGCTCATCTCAGGCCAAGAATGGAGAACCAGTCTTCCATGTGCAGCGGAGGCCCACTTCAGCCATCCCATCCTGCAGATGCTCACTTAAGCAAGAGGATGAACCTTCTGGACTGCGTGTCATTCTGCTAACGGCCAGGCCACATTAGGTGGCCAGGGCGAGCAACCCCTTTATCCTCTCACTGTACCCTGTGTGTCCTCCCCAAAGCCGCTCAGTCTGATCGGCACCCTGTTTCTTCGTCAAGGGAAATACAAGTAGCTGGGTTTCCCGCTGGCCCTCCAGATAAACTCTGTCGTTGTTGGCAGTGGCAGCCAATACCAACAAGAGCTCCTCTGTCACCCACGTCCTTTTCGAGAAGGGGGAGGGCTGTCAAGGCCGAGGA
Source organism: Callorhinus ursinus (assembly GCF_003265705.2). Lineage (NCBI taxonomy): Eukaryota > Metazoa > Chordata > Mammalia > Carnivora > Otariidae > Callorhinus > Callorhinus ursinus. Next base: position 291,945 of record NW_027397108.1, read on the forward strand.
GTGGCAAGTGTCCCGGCTGTTGGAAGAGGGCCAGAGAGAAAGAGACTGTGGTTACAATCCTTACTTCCCCCTCTGTTGCTGAGGGGATTGGGAACGAACGAGCACTCTGGCTGAAGCCTGCTGTTCCAGGGGGCACAGACAGGGCGAAAGGCAGGGCAACAAGCCAGCCATAGCAGGGCAGGGAATAAGGGCTGCTCAGCTGAGCTGATGACAGATGACTGTCTGTTAGACCAGGGGCAGGTGGATGGTGCTCATGTCCTGGAGTGGCCCACCCGCACATGTGTGTGTGCATGTGCTCTTGAGCGCTCCCCTTCTCTCGCTCCCATTCTCCTCTTCAAGGCCTCTCAGTGCTGGAAACCAAAGTTCTGGATGGGAAATGTAGATGCTCAGGAGTGGAAAGTGCTACTGATTTGCGTATCTCTCACAAGAGAGCCCTGAAAAGAGTAAAAAGTGGTTTACAATAGTGGGAAGAAATGCAGAGCATGTTTCTCAGTTCAAGAGAGGAAAAGTCTTTGCTTGACCAGAGATGGGACTCTTTCCAAGAGGTCTGAACTGATTGTAGTTTTCTCCTGAAATCCAAGCCTAAGGCAAAAAAAAAAAAAAAAAAAAAAAAGCAAATTATAGCCTTTGGGAACCCTTGGATGTTTCCACAAACTAGTCCCTGATGAGTCTGTAGGTGCTTAGAAGATACGGATTTGTGTAGAGAAAAATGAGACAGGATTGTCCTTTGTCTCTGATAGGAAAAGCACACACACCGGCATGTGTCCACTGGCTCTTTGCAAAAACTTCTTAAGATGGTAGTTCTCAGAAGACAACAATGAGGTAGCCAGGATCCTGCTTAGTTCTCAGAAATGGTCTTCTTACGATAAGTGCTCCTTATACACTTCTCCCTGCGGCATGGCTGTGACAGGGATTGTGGTCAACACCTGATTTTGAAACACAAATCTTTTGATTCTTTCAAATACCCAGAGGAAGATAAGCAGGATACTGACATACTGGATCCAGGCAAACTTCATCATTTCCCAGAATCCTGGAAGATATGTATAGACAGTTAAGGAGTCACAGATTGTATTTTCTAAGTGCAAGTTAAAGGTTTAGTTTAGACGGGAAATGGCAAAAATGTTTCAAATACTCTTAAGATAAAAGGGATGATAAAAGATTTTAAGGCATAAATATGGATGATGTTGACCTGGAAGAATTGCCCAGAAAGAAATGAGGAAATGAGGGTTTTTTTGTTTTGTTTTGTTTTTTGCCCAGAAAAGAAATTTGCCCAGAAAGAAATGAGGGTTTTTTTGTTTTGTTTCTTCCCGTATGACAGCAGATGAGGTCACTTGAGTGGGGCCACAACACTGTAGCCATTCCCAATCGAAGGCCTCCTGCATCTGTGACGGAGGAACCCTCCCTCCTTCTTCAAAACTGAGCTACAGTGGCTCTTTAACAGAAAGGATATGAAATGACTTCCACCGGGTATCGAATGACAGCGTGAATCACAAATGGAGCTTCTGCCGCCCTTCCCACCAGCCAGATGGGGTGGGGGTCCATCAGGACGGTGGTTACTGTAATACAAGGAGGAGTGAACCCATGAATGCTCTCTCAATAAAGTAATGAGGGCTATAAAAGTACTCTTTAACCTCTCAGGCAAATTCTGCACGTCAGAACTTATTCCAAAGAGATGATTCAAAAGGAAAGAGAACTGAATGTGTAAAGTTGCTCACAAATTATTCGTTAAAATACTTGTCAAAATATTTATGTTTAAGAGGTGCCTGGGTGGCTCAGTCGGTTGAGCATTTGACTCTTGATCTCAGGGTTGTGAATTCAGGCCCTGCGTGTTGGGCTCCACACTGGGCATAGAGCCTACTTAAAAAAAAATTTGTGTTAAAAACTTGGAAACGTTAGGGCGCCTGGGTGGCTCACTTGGTTAAGCGACTGCCTTTGGCTCAGGTCATGATCCTGGAGTCCCAGGATCGAGTCCCGCATCGGGCTCCCTGCTCAGCAGGGAGTCTGTTTCTCCCTCTGACCTTCCCCCCCTCATGTACTCTCTCTCTCTCTCATTCTCTCTCAAATAAATAAAATCTTAAAAAACAAACAAACAAACAAAACAAACCTTGGAATAATCTATATGTTCTACAGTTGTTAAATGGCTAAGTGAAGGAATACTATGCTACCACTAAAAATAATACCAATTAAAACTTTGTAGCAGTGTGGGAAATATTTGTATTACAAAGTACAGGGGCGCCTGGATGGCTCAGTCGGTTAGGCATCTGCCTTCGGCTCAGGTCATGATCTCAGGGTCCTGGGATTGAGCCCTGTGTCAGGCTCTCTGCTGCTTCTCCCTCTCCCTCTGCTGCCCCCCATGCTTGTGCTCATGCTCTCTCTCTCTCAAATAAAGAAATAAAATCTTAAAAAAAAAGTGCAAAAAAACTGGATCCTAAAATGTTTCTAAACCATGATAAGAGCCATACTAAAAAAAAAAAATCTGCTATGGACAAAGACTGGAAGGAATAAAGAAAGAAAAATTGTAGATGAGTGCTTTTGTCTTAAAAGACCTTTAGCTTTGGAATAACGCCAGCAGTGTGTTATAAAAAATCAGGAAGAAATACTGGAATTAAAGTCCCCATATTTGATAAATATGTGTGTATAGTATCCATGATGTCTGGTTGCCAAGTAATGCTTCAGATGCCTTTAGAGAAAACCTCAGACCACCAACCAGCCAAATGTGCTAAGTCCAGTACATTGGGCTGGCTTGATAGCTATTCTTTGGTAAGGGATAGACACGCTCTGCCTTCCAGCCAGAACCTTCGGCCCGCTGTTCTACCTCAACTGCTTGTATGGGGTAAGTCACTCACATTCCTTACTTCTATCTGAAAACTAAGGACAGCAATTTGTCTTTGGCTTCTTTTATAAGTGTGGTAGTGGGGACCAACTCAATTAGGTGTTTATATAAAAAAAGGAAATCAAGCCAATGGTGGGATAAATATGGCACTTAATAAATAAATATGGTGCATAAATGAGCACTCACCTGCTGGACTATAAGACTAGTGTTTAGGTGTGGGGGGGTAGGGCGTGGGTCTTTAGATCAGCAGTAAAAGGACAAATCGGGGCACCCTGTTCCCCTCCCATCACTGAGTATTCCACTGGTACTGACATTTTCATCATGACAGGGGCTCCAATTCTTTTTTTTTTTTTTTAGATTTTATTTATTTATTTGTCAGAGAGAATGACAGAGAGCACAAGCAGGGGGAAAAGCAGGCTCCCCACTGAGCAGGGAGCTCGATGTGGGACTCAGTCCAAGGACCCTGGGATCAGGACCTGAGCCGAAGGCAGACGCTTAACGAATGAGCCACCCAGGTGTCCGAAGGGCTCCAATTCTGTTTTTGTCCAATATCCTAACCTGGAAGGTCCTTGAGAAGCGGCTGAAAGAACTCACCATTCCTTTCCTGGTAAGCAGCAACAACATGGGTGAGGTCGTAGTCATAGGCAAAAGGGCTGGTCCCATTGATTACAGACACCTGGGAAATGGCAGAAGGATGGGGAATAAGCCCCCAGCCACTTCTCCACTCGTCTTTCCACCCTTTCACCCACCCAGGCTGATCTCAGGGACCACCCTCTTGTGCTTGGTGACCTATTCCAGCATCAGTAATCCGTTTTTCAAGGATGGATGGCTGGTGACCACTCCTGCCCACCCCCCACCGTCCGCCTTGCAATTTAAATCATCTACATTCAGTCTTCCCTTTGAAAAAATAAAAATTTATTTACTTTAGAGTGACAGAGAGCAAAAGTGATCAAGCACAAGTGAGAGGGGCAGAGGGAGAGGGACAGAGCAGACTCTGAGCTGAGTGCGGAGTCCAACATGGTGCTCGATCTCATGACCCTGAGAATCTAGATATGAAAACAGGACAAAGTGCAAATAATAAGCATATGATCCTTTGAAGAAGGAAACGATCTCCTGCCTTGTAATATTACACTCCTGTTGATATAATCAATATATAAATCTTGAAATAAAGTTTTTATCTAATAGTCCCCCTCCTTTTTATTTAAACTTATATTGAGGGGCGCCTGGGTGGCTCAGTTGTTAAGTGTCTGCCTTCAGCTCAGGTCATGATCCCAGGGTCCTGGGATCGAGCCCCGCATCGGGCTCCCTGCTCAGCGGGAAGCCTGCTTCTCCCTCTCCCACTCCTCCTGCTTGTGTTCCTGCTCTTGCCTATCTCTCTGTCAAATAAATAAAATCTTAAAAAAAAAAAAAAACCTTATATTGACTATAGGTAGAGGGACCATAAATCCATTTATCTGGAGCAGTCCCGGTTTATGCCTGTCATAACTGATAAGATCACTCTTTCATTTTCAAAAGTAGCCCGGCCCAACTTAACACGGCTCCCTTGTGATAAAGGATTAGTAACGAGTGACCATAAACATGAGTTCCAGCCCTGGACAGATGATTTATGGTTGTGTTACTTTCAAGTGGCAGGACTTTGGGAAAATTAATTAATCTCTGTCTGCCTCAGTTTCCTGATGTGTAAAACGAGAGTTCATGCTTTCAACAAATCTGTCTGAGTGCTTACAATGTGCCAGGCCCTGTTTAGGGGTGACAGTGGAGATGTGAGTGCTGTTAGCATTGGGGGAGACAGTAAGAGAACACGCCAAAAGCTTATCTTTACTATTTCCAGTGGAATAAGGAAAATCAGTCTGGGTGAGGGATGATGGGCAGGGGGGAGAATGCTCTTTAGAAAGCAGTGTCATGGAAGGACTGTGCTCAGGGACATTTGGACAGCAGCCCGAATGGAGTGGGAGAGCAAGCTATGCGGATACGTGGCAGAGTGAAAGGCCAAGGGCAAAAACGGGGGCAGGAGCTGCTTTGTGGGTTTGAGGCACAGCAAAAGGGCGGGTTTGGCTAGAAAGGAGCACGGGGGGCCATGACAGGACGGGCGGCTGGAGAGCTGGGAAATGACAGGGGCAGGCATCTTGTGAGGTGGCCGTGACCGCTGAACGAGATGACATAGTCTGACCTCTTCACCCAGGGCTGGCATATGTTATATGCTTAGCGAACGGTGGTTAGTAGGACTTCCCCAATGATTTACACGAACTGGAAAAGACCACTTGGAATAAGCCACGTGTGTGCACACATGCGCGCCCGCAAACAAGAAATAATTTAGTTCTTAAAGACAGGTTTTTGTTCTCTTTTTAGACGCAAATACAGGTGTATCTGTCTCTATATTTTGAAAGAATTCCTGGTGAGAATTCCTCAGAAATCCTTGTCTGTGCCACCCACGGAGAAATGCTATTTCCAACTTTCAGGTCTCCCTCTTTAAAGAACCTGATAAACAGTCACAGACAGAAAGAAAAGAGACGGATGCTGAGGAGCCTTCTTACGTTGTATCGGACGTCGAGGCCACCGCAGCTTAGGGGCTGCTTCTGCTGCAGCCTCAGGTCCCCGTTCACATACAACTGGGACCCTGGAACAGCAAAGGAGGACTGGAGAAACGCCATGCTCTGCATCACGAATGTGGACATCCTCTAAAATCATTAGGAGAGACAATTTCAGGTAGATCTCAAGGCTCTGGGTCCTTGGCATCCTCGTCTGTGGTGGCAGCCTCCTAGTCCCTCAAACAGCTGGTGAGGCCATGAAGGAAGCTCTCTGCCCCGAACCCCCTGAGCTCCAATAGCTCACATACATTACTACGGCCCCAATGAGAAACATGCGATTTGCCTCAATTAAATCCCAAACCACCCCTCCGAGGAGAGCCTTCTGCAGCGTGGGTTTTCCTGGAAACCGGACAGAGGGCTCAATTCTATGAAAGGATAAAAGGCGGGGATGGGCTTCCCCCAAGGAACTGACTCACGTGCAACTGGTAGGAGAAAGTCAGGACGAGCTGCACACCGAGAACGTGCTCTGTGGACTGCAGGGGAAGCTCCAGTTTAAAATGTAACAAGTCCATTTTCCCATCCTGGTTCCTGTCTTCTTCTCGAGTCTAGGAAACCCAAAGACAGCCAGTGGCCCTGGTCCTTAATAAGTCTGGGAAGAATCCGTATTCCTGCCGTAACACAGCGACCCACTGTTCCGCCATCCACGGGGTTTAGCTCCGTCACCGGAAGGAGAAACGCAGGATAAATAGGTGCAAGGGGATCGATGGTGGGGGAAGGGACCCGATGTCTGGCCCTGGACCTGCACACTCGTGCTCTCCAAACATTCAAGGGCCACACCGAACAGGAACTCGAAGTGGCAAGAACAACACCTAGATGGCAGTTGTTTTTTTTTTTTTTAGTTGTCTCCTTTGATCCTTTTTGTTTTGTTGCTGGTGTTTTCTTTTTCTTTAGAAACACATCTGAGTTTGTATGGAATGTTTAACTGGCACGCTAGTATTGACTTCTACTTCTCCAGGAGGCAAATATTTTTTTAAACATTTTATTTATTTATTTGACACAGAGAGAGAGACAGCGAGAGAGGGAACACAAGCAGGGGGAGTGGGAGAGGGAGAAGCAGGCTTCCTGCTGAGCAGGGAGCCTGATGTGGGGCTCGATCCCAGGACCCCGGGATCATGACCCGAGCCGAAGGCAGACACCTAACAACTGAGCCACCCAGGCGCCCCAGTATTTTACCACTTCCTGTGGAATATAGAGACATCTTATAGATCACTTTACCCTGCTCCCTTTTTTCCATTATGTTTATCTTATGTACACACGTTGAAAACCCCATTAGACAATGTTACTAGTTTTGCTTTTAACTATAAAAAATGCGTTTAAAGACACTCAAGAGTAGAGTCATCTATTATATTTCCCAGATATTTATATCTGTAATGTAAGTTATAGATATTTTCCATTTCTTCCTTTATTTTAATATTCCAGATTTCCTTCTGGTATCACTTAATTCTGCCTGGAAAACTTTTTTTTTTTTTAAGATGTTATTTATTTGAGAGAGAGAATGAGAGAGAGAGAGAGCACGAGAGGGGGGAAGGTCAGAGGGAGAAGCAGACTCCCTGCTGGGCAGGGAGCCTGATGCGGGGCTCATCCCAGGACCCCAGGATCATGACCTGAGCCGAAGGCAGACCCCCAACAACTGAGCCACCCAGGCGCCCCTCAATTTTTTTTAAATAGAAAAGAAACAGATCCTAATCATCATACATTCATTCCCCAAACAGACTCAGGAGAAAAACACCAAACTCTATTTATATTTTCCTCTACCACAGTGTCTTTGCTTCAGACTACCGATATTGGAACTCATTCTCATCGCTGACATCAGGGCTTGAAAGCCTCGTGCATCTTTTAGTACCAATCAATACAGTGAAAAAGGAAGCTAAATAACATCAGCAAGTCATTAAAACTACACAGTTTATAAATTATAGACACGAAAGTAGGGAAAACAGAGATCTAAGGAGGGATAAAGACAAATGACAGCTCATAAAAAACACCAGAATCCAGTCTCACTGCCCAGTCTGCCAGTCTGACCTCATACAGGAAAGATGGCACTGAAATATGATCCCTGGGGACATGATTCCTTGGGACAGCTCTGGATCTTGTTGCTACAACTGATCCTTTTTCCCTGTAGGTTCTCAGAAGGATTCTGCTATGGCATGTCAACATTCCCATTGGCATGCTCTGTGAACAGATTCATTTTGCTTTCCACTGTTATTATTATGCAAGGAAGAGATTCTTTGTTCTTTTTCAGGCTCCTAAGGTTGATTGAGATGGAGCTATCTCAGTTTTCAGGACCTTTCAATCATATCTTTCCTTCAGACAATAATGTCCTTATCTTAGGCTTCGTTAGAGAGAAACCTACCCTTTCTCTTCTGTTGGATTCTGTTTTCTCTGTCCTGTTCCATCAGCTTCACAGGTGTAGGGGAGGGATATCTGTTACCAGGGCTGACGATCAAGTTACTGAGGCAATTATGTATTAGCAATTATGAGTAGGACGGAAAAGAGGCTGCCTTGTCTTCCTGTGAATTTTCTTCAGTTGGGAAGACTTGCAAGACAAAGTCGGGTTCACTCTCTGTAGTGGACCCACGCCTTGTGGATCTTTAGGGTTGGACAGAAAGACAAAGATCAAATGTCTCAACTTGCAAGGCAGGATGGGGCTGGGGGGAATTGCCAGAAGAATCCAGACCCCAGTACAGTGTGGGAAGGAGAGAAATGCATTTTTTCATTTGATCTTTACAATAAAGCCTGAGGTAAGCAAAACAAGTATTAGCCCCACCGTACAGATGAGAAAATCAAGGTTCAGGGAGATTTCGGGATTTACTGGGTGTGGCCTAGTAATGGTAAAGATTTGAAACCGTGTCTTTTGACTTCAAATCTGGTCCTCTTTCCAGGACTAAAATGTCCAGACTTTAAAAAAAGGAGAAAATGGTGGGTAGGATAAATCTTTTTGCAAAAAGCCAGCATCAAAAGTTTGAAAGCAAGTCAGTATCGTGTTTGTGCGCCCATTTTTACTCCATGTTCACAGAGGATAGAGATCTGGCATAGCACCATAATTAGTGCCTGCTTGTTAAATTCACTCATTACTCTGTCAAGTATTTTTTTAGGGGCCTGCTATGTGCTGTCAGGTGCTGGAAATGTAACGGCAAACAAAACAGACTCCTTACCCTAATGGAGCTTACATTCCCAGCTAGGGAGGCAGAAAATAAATGTGATAAGTGTCACAAAGAGAAATGAAGTAGACTTCAATTTAAGAATGACAGGGTAGAATTTCACGGTCATTCTTTAAGGAAAACATTCAGGAAGATCTGACTGTGGGAAGCCGGAAAGAAGTGAGGTGAAGAGGCACAGAAGTATCTAGGGGAAGGGTGACCCCTGCTGACAAAGTGTACCTGCTCTGCACTCTACGCGAAGCGGGTCAGGGCTTATGGGAGCGATGAGGCCAGGGCACCCGAATGATCGAGAAGGAGGGAGGTGGAAGCCGAGGCCAAGGGAGTCACGGGGCGAGGGGATGATGCTAATGCTGCATCTGCCACAAATGCCCATCGTCAGGGCCGGCTCTCATCCCCACTGGGCTGACAGGGTGGGCTACGTTCCTATGCCAGCACTCGGACCACTGATGAAATCCATTCTTTCATTCCATTTAGTTCAAATCAAGCTTAACATGTGTGCAAGTTACAAAGGCAGGCACTCAGGGAGCTAATACTTCTCTAACACAACTTCAAGGTTAGTATCTAAAACCCAAATGGTGTGTTTGGCTAAAGGAATTCATAAATTACATCAGCACCTTATTTTTATAAGGCATATGAGCCATCGGAGCTGGAGAAGGAAGGGAAGAGGTTGGTGTGACTTCGAGGAGCTGGGCCAGACCTCAGGAGCCTGGAGAAAGAACCCATTAGAGGGAACCGTAAGGTCGAAGGAGACTTCTTCCTTCCTGTCTGCATCCCCTCCCAACCCCCCAACAATGGTTCTTCACTCTGGTTGCCATCTTTCTCCCACTGCCAGAAGAAGGCTCATCATGCCTCCTACAGGTAGAACCTCACAGAGAGCCAGTGAGCAAAGAAGAATGTGATTTTCAGCAACTCAGCATGAGCATCACAAAGCAGCATATAGGAGGGTGGGTTTGGAGCAGGCATAAGACTCACTAACCTGCACACCATCTGACTGTAAGCTGCTGTAAATTTGGGGCGCCTGGGTGGCTCAGGTGGTTGAGCGTCTGCCTTCGGCTCAGGTCATGATCCCAGGATCGAGGCCCGCATTGGGCTCCTTGCTCATTGGGGAGCCTGCTTCTCCCTCTCCCACTCCCCCTGCTGTGCTTGCTCTCTCTCTCTCTCTCTCTGACAAATAAATAAATAAAATAAAATCTTAAAAGAAAAAAAAAACACTTGCTGAAAATTTAATCACTGCCATTGTTTCCAGAGTGCTCCGATTTGCAACATTTTCCCCATCAGGGGTCCTATAGTATTTGATGGTTTGTTGGAATTTGTTAGGCCCCTGTTTGTTTCATACCTTCAATTCTTTCAAGTCATATTCTTTTATTAAAGGTTAATTTCTTCATTTATTTTCTTTAAGATTTACTTTTAAGTAATCTCTATACCCAATGTAAAGCCTGACCGCATGATCCTGAGATCAAGGGTCACATGCTAGGGGCGCCCAAGTGGCTCAGTCAGTTAAGCGTCTGCCTTAGGCTCAGGTCATACTCCCAGGGTCCTGGGATTGAGCCCCGCATCTCTCCCTCTCTCTCTGGCTCCTGGCTGTCGCTCTCACTCTCTGCCTCAAAATAAATAAATAGAAATATTTAATTAAAAAAAAAGAGTCCCATGCTATATACTGACTGAGCCAGCCAGGTGCCCCCAAAATAGACACTCTACCAGTGTCTATTTTACCATATACTTATCATCATTGGGTGTTTCATGTTTTTCTTTTAATATTAAAATACTCCTTGGCACCAGTCTTTGGATCTCCAACAAAGTAGGGACCAATAAATACTTCATGGCTCCTAGATTCATCAAATCCTTGCTACCTGTGTTTCAATGAATCTAAGACACCATCAATTATAAAATGCAATGTTACTTTACATACCAGCAAAAAAGCAGAACTACTTCTAATTAAATTATGACACAATGCTTTCTAATTACTGAGAGCATTTCTTTTATACTTATAAAAGCTTTCAGACTCTAAACATATTTATATCAGATATCATACTTATGCACATAAAAATATAAGCAAAATAAATGGATCTAGGGATTCCTAAAACTTCTTTACATTCTGATTCTTTTGCATCACTTTGTGACTCAATGATATCCATACTTTTTTTTTTAAGATTTTATTTATTTATTTGACAGAGAGAGACACAGCAAGAAAGGGAACACAAGCAGGGGGAGTGGGAGAAGGAGAAGCAGGCTCCCCACCGAGCAGGGAGCCCGATGCGGGACTTGATCCCAGGACCCTGGGATCATGACCTGAGCAGAAGGCAGACGCCCCACCGACTGAGCCACCCAGGCGTCCCATATCCATACTTTTCTATGTAATTTTGTCCTTCGTGCCATCAAGCATATTGGAAATACAACATTAAAAAAAAAATCCATAAAAGGAACTAAATCCATTGGTCTGGGCTCTTAAGCAGGCTTTAGGGACATTTGGGTGGCTCAGTCAGTTAAGCATCCAACTCTTGATTTTGGCTCAGGTCATGATCTCAGGGTTGTGAGATCGAGCTCCACGTTGGGCTCTGTGGTCTGTGTGGAGTTGCCTTGAGATTTTCTCTCTCCCTCTGCTCCTCCTCCCTCCTACTCGCAATAAATACATACATACATAAAATCTTTAAAAAAATTATGTAGAGCTGGCCTATGTTTAAGTGCCTCTTAAACCTTCCCTGACCTGCTCAACATTTGGTTCTCAGGGTTAAAATAATGTTTTATTATTGTTTCTGGGGTTTTCTTTTCAAGATGCTGATATCCCTTCTGCAAGTTTTGATGCTGAAACATCTGATGTTTGCACATGTGTAGGCAATAAGGATTATGCCCAGCCTGTCTCCTGGCAGCGGCTATTTTCTTTTAAAGACTTTATTTACTTATGAGAGGGAGAGAGAGAGAGCACGAGCAGGCGGGAGAGGCAGAGTGAGAGGGAGAAGCAGACTCGCTGCTGAGCAGGGAGCCTGATGCGGGGCTCGATCCCAGGACCCAGAGATCATGACCTGAGCTGAAGGCAGACACTTAACCGACTGAGGCCTCCAGGCGCCCCCCAGCAGCTACTGTGAGATACCACAGAGAGGACACATTCTGATCTCAGAGATGTGAAAACTGTATCTCAGACACTGCGATGCTCTTCACTCATCTTCCTGCACCTCCTATAGCCTTCAGCCCCCATATTCTCTGTGTCTACACATGCCTTAAAGGGTTAAGGGAGAGGTCACCCTGTGCTTCTTTCTTCTGTCCTTAACAAGAAACCCGGACTTACAAAGCATTAAAGGCACAGGGACTTTAGAGACGCTGCCCAAGGTGAGCTGACCAAAGCAGAAGCAAGGCCATTTCTGGCTTCTGAGGCATTTTCCCAAATTAGCAACCACAAAGACACCCCGCAGCATTTGGTCAAACCTTGACCTAAAACCACTGCTTCCCTGGTCTCCTGCACAGTTTCTCAAACAGGATGTAGTTAGTTTAGCTTTACCTCGGGAGCTGGGAAAAAAAAAAGTATTTTGTTGTAATAAGGGTTAAGAGTATATGATATAGAATGACAAACCCTTGTGTTGTAGTCTTGACTGTTCGGTTAAGAACTAAGCAAATGAGGTCACTTCTCTGAGTCTTGGTTTCTTTACCTGTAAAACGGGGGTATAACCCCTATATCACATGGTTACCATGAGGATTAAAGAGGTAATGTATGTAAAAAAAAAATTAAGAGTTAACACTTAGTGATTATCACAGGCCAACTACTATGTAAAGGACTTCAGACGTATTATCTAATGATGAAATGTTAAGCATATTCCTGAAACATAGTAAATCAACAGTAATTTTTATTACTATGGCTCGTATGGATCACCTACCTGCTTTAAAACAAAATTGAGACATAATTCACATACCATAAAATTACCTAAAATATAGAGTTTAGATTTTAGGATATTCATGAAGTTGTGCAACTATCACCCTTACCTAATTCCAATTTTAAAATATTTTCATCATGCAGAAAAGAAACCCTATGCCCATTAGTAGTCACTACCTATCTCTCCCCACCCTCAATTCCCCAAGCCCCTGGAACCCTTAGTTTCTGTCTCTACAGATTTGACTCTTCTGAACATTTCATATAAATGCAATCAGACACAGTGCTGTCTTGAGGCTGGATCCTTTCACTTAACATGTTTTGAAGGTTCATCCATGCTGTGGCATATATCCTGACTCCATTCCTTTTGGTGGCTGAATAACATTCCTTTATATTGTTACTTTTGTTTATCCATTCATAAACAAATTATCCATTCATTTGTTGATGGACATTTGGGCTGTTTCCACTTTTTTCTATTAGGAATAAAGCTGCTGTGAACATTTGTGCATGAGTTTTTGTGTAGACATAGCTCTTCAATTCTCTTGGGTACACATATACCTAGGAGTGGAGGTACTGGAAAATATGGTGATTCTGTTTTACTTTTTGAGGAACTGCAAACTACTTTCCAAAGCTGCCGTGTCATTTTATATACTTACCTGCTTTTAAATTTTTATTGTTTTCTGTTTGTTTGTTTGTTTTTGCCCTACTTGGGCCCTTTCTAAATTTTCCTTTAAAAATTATTGTCATTGGGCGCCTGGGTGGCTCAGTCGTTAAGCGTCTGCCTTCGGCTTGGGTCATGATCCCAGGGTCCTGGGATCGAGTCCCCCATCGGGCTCCCTGCTCCGCGGGAGGCCTGCTTCTCCCTCTCCCACTCCCCCTGCTTGTGTTCCTGCTCTCGCTGTGTCTCTCTCTGTCAAATAAATAAATAAAATCTTTAAAAAAAATTATTGTCATTGTCATTATGGGGCACCTGGGTGGTGCACAGTTGAGCATCCGACTCTTGGTTTCAGCTCAGGGCATGATCTCAGGATCGCGAGATCGAGCCCCACGTGGGGCTCCATGCTCATTGGGGAGTCTGCTTGAGATTTTCCTCTCTCCCTCTCCCTCTGCCCTTCCTCCTGCTCACACGTTCTCTCTCTCTAAAATAAATAAATACATCTTTAAAAATTGCCATTATAATCTAAAAATCTTGAATGTGTATTACATTTTCATGATACCAAATTTAAAAGGTACAAAAGGATATACAGTAAAAAAAGCTTCTCTCCCACCCTAACCTCAGCCACTTAGTTCCTTCCCTAGAGCAACCAGTGTTGTCTTTTGAATCCTTCCAGAGACAGTAGAAGCATTTGTGTACATATATGTATACACACCCATACACATATTCTTTGTCATTGTTTCTATTATTTTTATGTGAATGGAAGCATATTATATACAATTTTTATTTTTTCTACTTATTAATTTCTTTTGGAGGTAATTCCACATCAATATATAGAGATCTGCTTCCTTAAAAAAAAAATAGCTATGCAACATTCCACTGGGTAGATGTACCACAATTTCTCTGATGAGTCTTCTAGTACTACACTGGCTGTTTACCCTATTACAGTGCTGCAATACGCAACTTTTTATGTATGTCACACACACACACACACACACACACACACACACACACACACACGTGGGGGAGGGGCAGAAGGAGAAGCCGACTCCCCACTGAGCAGGGAACCTGACGCAGGGCTCAATCCCGGGACCCTGAGATCATGACCTGGGCCAAAATCAGATGTTTAACTGATTGAGCCACCCAGGTGCCCCTATTCCGTATTTTAAATTGAATCTTGATCTATCTGGACATTAATCCTAGTGTACCATCTGAGCACTGGCTCCATCTTAACTTTTTCCAGATGGCTTCCCAGTTGTCCCTACAGCATTTTATTGTAGAAGTCATCTTTCACTTAAAATGCCACCTTCGTCATATTTGAGTCCTTTTTTATACTTTTTATACAAGTCCCCCAAGCCACACTGCTTTATTTATTATGGCTTTAGGGTATAATTTAATATCTGGGAGAACTGTTCTCCTCTTTCCCTTTTCTTTCTCCTAGAATTTTTCCTTCTTTTTCCATATGGCTGTCTGTCCCCTCCCCCAAATTGTCATGTTTTCACTGAGAATGCATTAAAATTATAGATCAATGAAGGGAGAAGAGATATCTTTATGATGTTGAATTTTCCTACCCAAGAATATGACAGAAATTGACATTTTTTATCTCCTTTGTATCATTCATTAGTCTATTTAAAGTTCTACTCATATAGATCTTGCACATTTCTTTTTCTTTGTACCTATCTATCTACTTAAAGTAGATTTCATGCCCAGCCTGGAGCCCAACGCTGGGCTTGAACTCACGACCCTGAGATGAAGACCTGAGCTGAGATCAAGAGTTGGATGCTTAACTGACTGAGTCACCCAGGAGCCCCCACTTTTTAAAAAAAATTTTTTTTAAGTATACATTTCTTGTTAAGTTTATTCCTAACGAGTTTATTTTTTGAGGTTGCTCTTGAGATCTGTACTTCCACTATATCTTCTAGCTCATTTATTTACATCTCATGATTTCAAACTATTCTCAAACCAAGGGTTCAGCTAGGAAGGAAGCAAATCATTCACCTGAAAAACACGTAGATGACATAGTTCATCGATTACTTATAAACGCTGGCCTGGAATGGAGGGGGAAAAAAGACAAGGAAAAGGGAGCTTTGGTTTTGTGTTTTATAGTGTAAAATTACCCAGTATTAAAAAGCATTAATAATTCCGGGCACCATAAAAACAGAGGCTGTCTTGTTTCCATGGAACAAAAATTGATACACACACTAGTATGTTAGTTAGATTAGAGCCTAACCAACTAGCAGTCCAACTGGAGAGCCAATCCATTGTGTTGGATGAACAAATGAAAATAAAAAATGAATGAAACCTAATGCTACCTCCTTGCTTTCATGATTACTTTAACTTTTCATGATTATCTCTTAGACTTAAGTAACCAGAGAGTATGATAGAGAGGAATACACAAATCTAACAAAAACAAAAAACTTCTCCAGAAACTTGTTAACCTAAAGTAAAACTAGCAAGGGGCTCCTGGGTGGCTCAGTCGGTTGAGCATCAGACTCTTGATTTCTGCTCAGGTCATGACCTCAGGGCCGTGAGAGCGCTGCCTCCTCCCAGCATGGAACCCGCTAGATTCTCTCCCTCCCTTTGCTCCACACACCAACAACCCCCCACTCGCACTCTCTCTCTCTAAAAAAAAAATAAATAAAGTATAACTAACAAGCTAATATTTTGTTTGTTTGGAATAAAAAAAAACATTTAGAAAGGAAACACATGAATGCAGAGCCCCAGAAATACAGTGGGTAGTGAAAAGTAAGCATACCTTGACACGGCCTCTCATCCACAGTCACCCTTCCCCACACACATTATCATCTCAAATAAGAATAAAAACAAGTTGGGGCGCCTGGGTGGCTCAGTCAGTTAAGCATCTGCCTTCATCTCAGGTCATGATCCCAGGGTCCTGGGATCAAGCCCTGAATCAGGCTCCCCACTCAGCAGGAAGCCTGCTTCTCCCTCTCCCTCTGCCTGCCACTCCCCCCTGCTTGTGCTGTCAAATAAATAAATAAAATCTTAAAAAAAAAAAAGAATATAATTGGGCAACATATCATGATTAGTGAGGAGTTATTGACGGAAATATTTCACATACTCCAGTCCTCCCTTTTTTAAAATCAATTTAAAAGACCTGATCGTTTAAGAATCAAAAGTGTTCAACAATGTTTGTTGCAAAACCCAGCAGATTTCCAGCCCCATGGCAAATATTTTCATCTCATTTGCCTGGTTATTTAGAAATCTATCTCCATGTCTTTATTTTTTTTTTTAAAGATTTTATTTATTTGAGAGAGAGTAAGAGCTAGAGAGAGAAAGAGCACACACAGAGGGTGAGGGACAGGGATAAGCCAACTCCACGCTGAGCTGGGAGCCCGATGCAGGGCTGGATCCCGGGGCTCGATCCCAGGACCCGGGGATCATGACCTGAGCTGAAGGCAGACGCTTAACTGACTGAGCCACCCAGGCGCCCCCTCCATGTCTTTAAATAACCTGTGCAGTGGCAATTCTAGATTTCTCAGTTTCAGGCATTCTCTACTGGCTTCCCATGAGAAGAGATGAAGGTTTAGTTTTCTTCCCTCCAGCCCCCCAACTGAGTTAAACTCTCATTTTGGTTAGTCAATCAATATTCGGTGTTCACATATTTATGACTATGCAAATCCTATTGCTTTCTCCCTTTTCCTTACTTTTTAATTCTCTGGATTTAATAATTATTTGCTTGCTTAGTTTTCTATTCACTGGTACCATTTCAACAAACACCTTGCATTGCAATTCCTCATAATTTGCTGTTTAAAGGTGTAAGATTTATTCAAAATCTTGTTCGCTGCAGTATTATTTCTAATAGTGAAAAAGTAAAAGCCCATCAAATATTCACCAACAGGGAACTGGTTAAATCCATTAGTTTTTCCATATCATGAAAATTTTATGCAGATCTTAAAAGAATAAGGTTGATTAGCAAATGTACATGTCCCAAACCCAGCCTTTAATTTTATGTCATTATGTATACCTTTAACTCTTTAATATTTCACAATGAGCATGCATTTTTATAATCGGAAAAAAATTAAAGCAATCAGAAAAAAGTAATATGAATTATATTTTGTTTGTAGTTATTCATATGACCAATCAGAGGTAAAAAATTTTTTTTTTCATTTTATTTAGTTGCTTGAAGAAAGTCTGAATTTTTTTTTTTTTCAGGTACACAAGTTGGCTTTTGGCCAATCATCTCTGAGATGTATAAAGAGATTCGACTTTGGAAGAAAAAAAATAGAATTTTCATACTTCTAAAGGAAAATGTTTTCAGAAAATGAGCAGAAAGGGAATGATTGTAAAGGAAGCACTCACTCATCCTGAACCAAATACTAAATTAAAGACAGCAAAATGCTTCCTTTTCATCCTGGACAACTGCAAGATGGAGCAGCATCTAATCCTACAAGCCAGGGAGGTGGGACTGGGACCCCAGCACATTCTGGGTAGGTCGCTTAACCAATCAGCGCCTCGGCTTCCACGTGTCAGGTCTGCACAAAAATGCATGCCTTTACCGGTGGTCCCTGCTGCGATGCGCAACTGCAGCGACACGCTGGGTTAATTACTAAGAAGAGCGCTCGGCCGGCCTTCGTGACTCAAAAGTTTCGTGACCACCCAACCATCAGGCCAGGCCCACGGAAATGACAGGGAGCCAGAGACAGGTCCTCCCCAAGCTTCTGTTGGGCATGCTGACAGCAGTGGCTAACATTCTTGGGGCCGTGGACTGCTTGGAGAAGTCGAACGAAACAAGGAGTCACTTCCTGGGACATTAAACACGCAGGCCAATGCGCCTGTGTACACAACCAACCCTTAAGACACAACCTGGGCTTACCCCGGCCGGGACCGCTCGCCCTCTCCCCTCCACCCCCAGACACCCCCGCTCAGTCCCGGTGGGCCTCTAGGCCCCGACGGAAACCACGCACCGAAACCAGCGGGACGCGCAGGTGATCCCCCTGCAGCCGGTTGAAGGCGGGGAACGTGCTCCAGGCCAGGAACCCGCCGCGCTCCGGTCCCAGTAAGGCCACGAGCAGCACCTGGTGCTGGAAGCGCACGGTCGGCTGCTCCTCGTAACTGCTCCGCTTCAGCCAAAACCCTGAGGTAGAGAGGGCGGTGGGGAGGAAGTCAGGAAGGCGAGCACGGGCACGGCGGGCCTTGGGGAGCTGTGCGCGCAGCGGCCGCGAGCAGGCTCACCGTGGCTCCGGAAGGCCACCAGCAGCGGCGGGATGTACGTGAGCGCGGCGGCCAGCAGCAGGAACAGAGCGGCCTTGGAGCAGAGCCCCGCGCGGTAGCCGCGCTCCACCGGGTGAGAGAAGAGCTCGTAAAGCGCCATGAACGCCGCGCGGATTCCTGCCGCTTTCTCGAGACCCCTACGCGGTTCGAGAGGAAGGACCAAATTTGGCTTCTCCTGGTTGCCATAGCCTTGGTCTCCATGGCAACCGACGGTGCAGGGAAAGGAACCAATAGCAAGGACGCGGGGCCTTGGCAGGGGTGGGGCCAAGCGGGGGCCGAGCCCGCTGGTGGGCGTTCGTCCTCGCTTCACGCCTTACGTGAGTTTTCCAAAGGCTGAATGGAAATAGGATGTTTCCGTACCCAGAATCGTTGACTTTTCCTCTGTTAACGTTAATGTAAAATAAGGGGCGCCTGGGTGGCTCAGTCGTTAAGCGTCTGTCTTCGGCTCAGGTCGTGATCCCAGGGTCCTGGGATCGGGCCTCCCATCGGCTCCCTGCTCAGCGGGAAGCCTGCTTCTCCCTCTCCCACTTCCCCTGCTTGTGTTCCCTCTCTCGCTGTGTCTCTCTGTCAAATAAAACCTTAAAAAAAAATTACGTAAAATACGATTTTCATTAAAAATGACTTAAAGTCCTTACCTGCTTATGTCATCTGTTAATCCGCAAGGTGGTTCATACTTAAATCCAACCAGTCACAGCCCAACCTCCACTGCAGGAAAATCCAAAACATAAGTGTGGCTGTGCTCCTGCACCTGGGCCTGGCTAAGACCAAACCCCGGTCCCTTTGCCTCCAAATTTCCTGTTGCTTTCACTATATGCCATAGCAGGACAGACACAGAAATAGGGCACAAAGACCCCAGCTCTTCGAGGAATAAAGGATAATTACTACATGGCTCTCTCTGCTATATGTCATCACCTTATACTGGGTACAAACTTGGCTGCTGGTTTTAGAAGCTGTGCCGCCCCCCTCAAATGACTGTGGCTTATCACTTAATCGAATGCTTCCATCACCACCATCGCCACCACCTCCAACCAGTATTTTGTTGCTGGGTTTTTTTTTTTTAAAGATTTTATTTATTTATTTGACAGAGACACAGTGAGAGAGAGAACACAAGCAGGGAGAGTGGGAGAGGAAGCAGGCTTCCCTCGCAGCAGGGAGCCTGACGCGAGGCTCGATCTCAGGACCCTGGGATCATGACCTGAGCCGAAGGCAGACGTTTAACGACTAAGCCACCCAGGCACCCCTCCAACCAGTATTTTGAACATGGCAGAAGGGATTTTTTTTTTTTTTTAACCATGGTCAACAGCCAGGTTCTTTATCAGAAGGCCGGGAAGGATCACACTGCAGTCCCAAACGATAGTGTGAGGTTTGTGATCAGAGCGGAATAGATGCCTCTATTTTGAAGGCACCTAGAAACGGCTTTTAGGTGAAGAATACAGCCGAGATACTAACAACACAGACGCCTGAGGGGTCAAGACCTGACCATTTGGGAAAATTATCCAGGGTCCTTACCACAGTTCAAGATAACAATTAATAGGGGCGCCTGGGTGCCTCAGTGGTTAAAGTCTACCTTTGGCTGGGGTCATGATCCCGGGGTCCTGCGACAGAGCCCCGCATGGAGCCCCGCATTGGGCTCCCTGCTCCGCGGGAAGCCTGCTTCTCCCTCTCCCACTCCCCCCGCTTGTGTTCCCTCTCTTGCTGTGTCTCTGTCAAATAAATAATAAAATCTTAAAAAAAAGATAACAATATCAGCCGTAAGATTTTGTCATATCAGGTCCAGTACTACTCATTCTTGCTTTAAAGCTTTTCTGGGTGGCAACACGGCTCTTAAACACAGCAATTGTTAGGCTTAAATCTATATTATGATTCTGACATACTGTATGGTTTAAGTGAATGTCTTTCATTTATTGAACAACTATTAAAACCATATGATTTCACTCATATGAAACTTAAGAAAACAAATGAACAAAGGGAAAAAAGAGACAAACCAGAAAAAGACTATATATTACTACATAGAACATATATAGAACAAACAGATGGTTACCAGAGGGCAGGTGGGTGGGGTGATGGGTGAAATAGGTGAAGGGGATTAAGAGTGCACTTTTCTTGATCAGCACTGAGTAATATATGGAAGTGCTGAATCACTATATTGTACACCTGAAACTAATATAACACTATGTTAACTACACTGAAATAAAAATAAACAAATAACCATTAAAATAAGATTCTGGAATAGATGGTTCTAGTGTCACCTCCTGAGAGTAGCTCTATACTGAGGAAGGAGGTGTTTGCCTTCAAAGTTCCTTCTTTCAGCAGAAGGAAACACCTACTTTAGCTAGTATCAGCTTAGTCACTGCTGAGACACAGGGTGGTGACTGCTAAGAATTTAGGTGTGTGAAGTGCTTCTCCTGAGATGCCATGAGCTTTGCAAAAGTATTTAGTAATAATGGATACTAATATTTACTCTTCGCTTCCATGGTTTGAAGAAACTAGTCTTTGTGGTTTTGATTCTTTAAGAGGGAATATTAGTTTTTAAAAATGCTAAAGGTCTGTGTGTATTGTGTCATTTCATATATTTCATAACTGAGAACTGACTTCTCAGTTTCCATTTCCCTAATTTTCTCATGTTTCATACCATTTACTTTTTAAAAAGATTTATTTTTAGAGAGAAAAAGAGAGCCTGTGAGCATGGGGAGAGGCAGAGAGAGAGAGAGACAGGCAGACTACCTGCTGGGTGCAGAGCCTGACCCCACGACGCTGAGATCATGATGAGCTGAAACCCAGTGAGACACTTAACCAACTGAGCCACCAGGCACCCCTTGATACAATTTACTTTTAAGGACAAAGAGAGTTGTTCTCTTAAAACTACACATTTTGATCATGTTCTACTCCTCTCTAGAAGCTCCTGTTAAGGGATATCTTGAATCCGTTTAGAATGCCTGAATGTATGCATCAAAGCTTCCCAGCATTTATCTGTATTACTTCCCAGTTCCCGCTTCCAACCCCAGCCTTTGTTTCTATCTATTAAGGAAAGTTTATCCTTTGGAAAATGTATCCTTCTCTCTGAAGCATAAGATTCTCTGTGAAGTCTTTCCTGATAAACCGCATTTGGTTTGGTGTCAGCCCCCATTGCCCTAACCATCCCTCAGCATTCATGTTCACAGACCTCTCCAACATTTGAAATTTATTCTGCATGTTTTATAAGTCTGTTAATATGGAATTGTATACTTTCATTATCCTATTTTTTCTTCTGACTCACCTTTTCAACTAGCCACCCCCTTAAGGAAGGCATTAGGTATCTTTAGAACCTTTAATAAGCTAAATATAATGACCCCACAGGTAAAGAAGATGATGCATATCATCAGGACAGATCAGGGAAGCCAATTAGAATGGTGAACTGGAAAAAGACATCAAGAAAGTAGGTAAAGATAGAAGACAGAAACACACTGCACCGTATTGAGACCATCAGGTTACATGCTTGTAAGTGGGTGACTGACGGGATCTTTTCCCTGAGAAGTATACTAAGGTCTTCCAGGTGCAAGGTGGTGTACACATGCCTTGGAGTAGGATACAATGACCAGTTCTGTAAAAGGAAGCAGGGGTCTTCAGTCCAATTTCAAACTCTTCCACTGATTCACTGACTGTCCAATGGTGAACATCCACCTTGATTCCTCAGTGTTTAACTCTATTTGCAAAAAGGTATTTTCAATTTTTTCATTCACTCTCTAGCTGATCTCATCCAGTTCAACAGCTTTAAATACTTCTCTCTTGAATTTGAGGCTCCTAGATCTATTCATTTACTCCGTATCTTTATTTGGATGTGTCTCTTGGGCATCTCAGACTCAATATAGCCAAAACCAAAACTTGATTCTCACCCCTCAAGCTGGCTCCACCCTATTTTAGTAAATGGCAATTCCATCCTTCCAAAAACCCTGACTTTGACTTGTCCCTCACACTTCATACCCAATCTATCAAGTTTTGTTGGCTCTACCTTCAAAATATATCTAGAATACAACTGCTTCCCACAACCCCCATAGACACTATCTTGGTCTAGGCCAACATCATCTCTCACCCAGATTATCACAACAGTTTCTTAACTGTTCCCCTGGCTTCCATTCTCAACCCCTTATAGTCTGCCTACAAAGAAGCTAGCCTGCTCACTTCAAAAGGAAAGCCATACCATGTCACACCTCTGCTTAAAATCCTCCACCAACTTCTCATGTCATTCTAAATAAGATCCAAAGTTCTTCACATGGAATTCAAAGCTCAATAGTTTTGTTATACATCTCTTTGATCTCATCTTCTAACACACTCCCTCTTGTTTATTCAACTCCAGCCACAAGGGGTTCCTTCCTGTTTCGATGTTCCTTTCTGTCCCTATGTCAACCACTTTACCTAATTAGCATTCTATCCCACCATCACTTGTCACCTAGCCTGCTTTGTTTTCTAAAGAGCACCTACCATTACCTGACATATTTATTTTTCATCTTGTCCCACTAGAATGCAAACCCCATGACAGAAACAGTTTTTAGGTGTTCACTGTTCTGTTCACTGCTTTTCCCCAATACCTAGAACAGTGCTCCTGTATGCAGCAGTAATAATTTCTAGGTATGAAATTCAAGGGATTTTTCACTTCATTAAAAACAAGCAAGCAAACAAAAACCTATTTTGGTTGCTCAGACAATCTTAAAATAACCAAAATACTTCTAGAATGAAGCTAGATTCCACAGCATCCATCAGGAATTACAACTGTAGGAAATGATGAATGACAATGTTCAAACATGCAAGCCTTTCAGATGCATCAGAATCACAAGCACATGGCAAGGATCATGTGCCCAATTAAATGAATATTCTTGATACGTATTCACCAGCTCATAAACAGATGTTGACCCAGAGCAGACTGTCCTGATGACTCTGCTAGGAAGAAAGGCGTGACATCACTGGAGAACCTCAAGGCATATGCTCAGGCAGGTGACACACACGGACACACAGCCTAGGCTGTGATTGCTGAACTCCATGCTGACTGCCAGAGAAACCTGTCTTATTACCAACTCTCAGGTGAATTCTCCCAGACTGACAATCACCTCCAACTCCTCCGCAGTTAAGGTTAAGGGGTCTCTTTGTGATCAGTGCGATGTTACGCTCCTCAAATGCATATTTGTGATACCTTTTCTTATATGTTTAGTCAAACACTCATTCATGAAAAATGGAAGGGAAACAGAATTTGTTTAAATTCAATTTCTAGGTCCAAGGCAACCTATATGGCTGTCTCCAATACTGAACTCCCGCTTGTCATCAGTACCTCTCCCCACACAGTCCCCTCAAACTAGTCACACCCTCTGTGTTGCGCCCCCAACCTGTTACCAGCCCCAAACAATACTCCCCAAACTGTCAATGCCCTAAACAGATTCCCCCCCGCCATCACCATCCACCAGAGACCCCTCTTCTGTCATTCATACCTCCAAAATTCCCCTCGTCACCGAGACCCCACTCCTGTTACCAGCTCCCGACAGCATCCCCTTCCCAGTCACCAAAACCCCTCAAAGACAGCCCTGTAGTGAACGTCATCAACCCCACTTCCCCTCCGCAGCCCCTCGCGGCGCCGTCTCCTGCCCCGCCCCGGCCCTGCGCCCCGGCGAATGGCGCCGGAAGCCCCGCCCCCGGCCGGTTGCTAGGCTCCGGCAGCCGGAAGTCCCGCCTGCCGTGTAGTCGCCGCCGCCGCCGCTGCTGCCGTCGTTGTTGTTGTGGTTGGTTCGCTGAGCTCCGCGGCTCCGAGAGCCGGCTGCGTCCCTTCCCCGCCGCCGCCATGAAGTGGATGTTCAAGGAGGACCACTCGTTGGGTAAGGGATCCGTCAGAGGCCGGGTGGTGGGGGTCGGGGCGGCGGGTGGGCCCCCTCCCCCACCCGGGCCGCCCTGGGCTGGGCCGGGCGGGGCGGATGCCGCGCTCAGGCCTTGGGTCGCTGAGGCCCCGGAGCCCCGGGCGGCTGCCCACGGACCCTGTGCCGCCCTTCGCCCTTCTGCCGGGAGGCAGGGGTCGAGGGCCGAGGCCGCTGAGACGCCGGAACAAGGGCCCGGGGCGTGCGCAGGTCGCCGGGGGAGGTGGGCTGGAGTCCCCGGAACCGGGGGCCGGGCAGGCACGACCGTCAGCCGGGTCTGTGTCTCCCACAGAACACAGATGCGTGGAATCCGCGAAGATCCGAGCGAAATATCCCGATCGGGTTCCGGTGAGTGCACTCCCCGCCCCCTCAGCTCGCTGTCACCCCGTCGTCTAGGACTCGTGATAGGGCCTCGAGCCATTCAACAGTTGACAAGTTGAGGTTGCAGTCCCAGTTACGGTAGCAAAGAGGCCAGACTGGGTTAAGGGCCTTCCGGGGCCGTGGCGTGAGGGGCTTGAGCCGGTGCTGTTCAGGGTGCCTCAGTGCTGAATCTCCCGATCTAGGCCAGCGAGCTGTCTGCAGCCTCTGGGCTCCCTCGCCAATTATGTAAGGAAAGATGTTCTAGGACAGGGCAACAGGTCACTGCCACTTTTGGGAACAGCGGTGGAGGGAGACTGTCACTTTGGTCTTAGAAGTGGTACTTTAGTCTCAGGACACTCATCTTTGAGTCTCTATCTTTACTTGACTTCTAGCTCCCTTTCCTCACCCTGACCCTGTCATCCTTTCCTGACCAAAAAAATCTGAGAAGCCTCTGAGAACCCCTTTTCTTGTGGTTTCTCCTTAATCAGTAATAAATATGATCTTATCATTTCTTTCACGGTAGGAGATAAAGTTTCTATAATCCTTACTGATTTTTAAAGGACATCCATGCCTGTCATTGTAGCTCTTTGAACAATTCCTTTGAGGAGGGGTCAGGAGGGACGTATTTGAAACCTAGTTCAGGGAGAAGCAACAGGCCAAATGAGGAGCTTGGTTCTTGGCCGGCTGGGATTGCCACTCATTCCTGTTCGTCCATCATTTCCTGTTTCCTGTGGTCCTTGGGATCTTATTTCCCCTGTAGTGTGAAGGCAGGTCCATTCCGGGGTCCTGGAGGAATTGGCGGTAGACGAAACCCTCAGCAGATATTCTCAGGTCTACCCAGACAAAATGTTGAAAAGCTTTGTAGGAAGAGCTGTGTTTCTCGTATGCTTGCTGAGATCCAGGATGATAAACGTAACCACAGGAAAGGACTTTGTTTCTGTGTCATACATTTATGTCAATTCTTAACCTCCAGAGTTAAGAGTTTGTGGTTCCTTAAATCAGGGCATATTTTCCAGTGTTGTGCAGTTTCCCACCCACCTCAGTGCCCACGTGCTGTTCATCGGCGCCCTGACAGTCCAGGGCTAGAACAATGCAAGGCCAGAGCCTCATGTTAGAAATCCAGTCTTGATCTCTCTTTGCCTTCCTAGGTGATTGTGGAAAAAGTCTCGGGCTCTCAGATCGTTGACATCGACAAGCGGAAGTATCTGGTTCCCTCTGACATCACTGTGGCTCAGTTCATGTGGATCATCAGGAAAAGGATCCAGCTTCCTTCCGAAAAGGCAATCTTCCTGTTCGTGGACAAGACAGTCCCACAGTCCAGGTGAGAGGCGCTTCCTGGCACTGGCCATCTGCTCGGCTGTGCACAGAACTCTACATTTTGGAGGTTAGGAAACTCTTTAGGGGTCCTGACTGGAAATCTGGATTTTGTGCTCCCTGACCTGAGGAGCTCAAGGAAAATACGAAAGGGCCGTAGTACATGGGAATGTACTTTGGATCAAGAAGATAGAACAAGGTTGGATTTAAAAAAAAAAAAAAATTGAAATCTAGTCTCAGACCCTCATAAATCCTTTAAAACAGCTGAGGATTTACTTAGGTTTAAGCCATCAGTAGAACTGAAGCCTAAAATGAGGTTTTCTTCAAATGACCCATGAAATAAGTCCTGTCATTCTCTACTGGGAGCTTGTGGGCCCTGCTGAGGCTCAGGTTCAGTTAATCACCCTGCTGCTTGCTCTCCAAACTTAGTTCTGTGCCACTGTGCAAGTCTGTAGCTGCCTGATCCTCAGGTATGCTGAAATGGCTGCTGTCCAGCAAAAGGCTCTGAGGTCTCTTTACAGACTTACTCCTCCCTGGTACCACCTGCTCCGACTGTCAGAGGAATTGCCCCTGTTGCTCTAGCTGTTGTGCTGCCTGGAAGCATTCTTTGGGATACCTTGGGGCCTGAATCTCAAGGCAGGGGCATTACAATTCCCTTCTTCTGTGTATTTGACAGCCCAGCTTTAGTCCCCGGTGGAAAAAAAATGAACTGGCTCCTTCTTCTAAATTCCTGGTCAGTCCTTTGTCATTACTGGTTAAGTACTAGCCCCTGAGCCAGATGCTAGTTTCTCTCTCCCCTGAATGTGAGTTCCTGGCTACATTTCATCTTGGAGACCCAAACTAAGTCTCATTTGTTACCCCCCAAAAGTAGTACTTCTAAAACCTAAGGCTTTCAGAAATTCTGGGAACTAGCCCATTGTGGCCAAAATAAGTTCCTTTTGAAAATCCTTGAAAGCTCCAGAAAAGGTGTAAGCCAAATTCCAGTCCTTTTCCTTTGAAAGGTAGAGAGCTCTGGCTATTTTTTGGTCTAATTTTTGCTTTCCCAATCTCCATCACCTCCGTTTCCTGTGTTTGGCAGAGAAGCAGGTTAGGGGAGAAGTGAAAAGTTCTGCCTGAGGAGATAGGCCTGGGCCTGGCTGCTGGGTGCTGTTGGTCTCCTACAGCTATAGTTCAGGAAGCTGGGGTGTTGGCAGAGGCAGTCTTGCTGCCTGTTGGGGCTCTTCTAGCTTCCCTTCCCAGGCCTCTAGGCATCATGGTGTTGGGTGCACTTTTCATTGGGGTAGGAAATCCTGGGCATCTGTGGTCACACTCGGCTTCTCTTAAGGTGGTGGGGAGTTAAATCTTCACTCATTCCACCTGCAGCTTCTGCAGAGTCTCGGTGACCCTGTCCTCCTTCCTGGAGGTGGCTTCTTAGTGGAGGGAGTAGGCGACTAGGACCTGTGGCATTGAATTTATCAATTCTGAGCCTCTGATATTTCTTAAAGGAAATGAGCAGGCTTCTGGAGACATTGTTACTCTGATGGCTCCATGTTAATCTAGCAATTAAAATGGCTGTAGATTAGCAACTGCCCGCTCCCTCCATTATCCCTGATATATAAATCGAATTGGAAATGAAAAGTGATTCTCAGGGCAGCAGAAGCTGCTTCCTTTTTTCTCTTACTCCCATTTGCCTTTGCAATCTGGTAAGAATCTGCCCTAAAGCACGCGACACCAGTGACCCAAGTCAGGATTTTCAAGAATCACTAACCAGGCTTCCTGTCCTCTGAGGAAGCTCCTTTGGCCCCAGTTAATGGCTTTCTGTCCTACACTTAATGCAGCAGTTTGGTTTTATTAAGAAAAATTGTTTCTAAAACAAAAGTTGTGTGTGACATCATTGGGCTTTATGCAAATGCTGATCACCTGACGGCAGCACACACAGAACTGCCTCAGGGTCTCCCGTGAAAGCTGGTGTGTGACTCAGCCCTGCCATCCATCTCCTCCCCAAGGCACTTTAGCCGCAGCCTCTTCCTCAGCTCCTGCCAGCCCCCTTAGGGAAGTGCAGGGCCTCCCTTAACCTTCCACCAGTGCTTGCAGCCTTCAGAGAGTCGCTAGGGGGATCGGAGTTGGGAAAGGGTGAACCCAAGCCTGCAGGTGCCCTCGCCCATCCCATAACAGAGCTGCGAGAGGGTCACGTGCGAGGTGGGAGGCTGCGCAGAAGTGACTTCATTTTTTCTTGCCTTGCAGTGGAACTTTGGGAGAGTGTTCTGGAACACAAACGATCATCATGTAAAAATGTGATTGTTTAGAGTAGTGAGTATTAAATACTGATTCTAGAAATAGAGACCAAGGCAAGTCCCTGAGAGTTTTACTTCCTAAATTCTTTCTGAGTTCTATTTTTTTTTTTAAAGCAGGGCAGAGGGGGTAGGATCTCAACTTCCTTTTCCCATTTAGCATTGGAAAGTTGAATTCTCTGCCTGGGTTCCTGCATCTAGAGTCAGGCCAAAAACAAAAGAATTGTGCCTTGGTGCAGACAGAGCTCGAGAAAGAATATCAGTGTACAAGCTTCCCAGTAATGGCATTAGAGGGGAGCCCAGACCTGGCAGCGGTATCCATCTTTTAGTCTTTGTTTAGAACACAGACGAGTCTTGTTAATTCCCATTTAAACTAGAAACAGTAGTATATTAGTAAATAAAGTATCTCTAAGATGTGATAATTTGGGAATGTTACATTTGGAAACTGGTGTTAAGATTGTGGTGCTTAGTTGCTTCTTTGATTTTAAAGAGATACTAAGTAAGAGGAAGTTGTGAGATCTTACAGTCCATCCTTTATTTAGAAATGTGCTTAAATTAAGCACGTTTGATCATTTCTAGGTAAATACCTCTTCAAGGGTTTATTCCAGCAGTAATGGAATAGGGTTTATTTATATCAGAGAAGAATCTGACAAAAGGAATAGCCAGTAAATTTTTTTATTTTTTAGAATGTCGGGAGCCTTCATGGCTACAATACCTTTCACTTTGAGGTGGTTGCCTTTCCAAGGTCCACAGCGGTGGCCATTGTCCTCCCACCTTACCCCTCCGTCCTCCCTGCTGGGAAAGAGAGAAATCCAGGTCCATTGGAAGCATGTGGGCTCCATAGCAGATGGGTGACCAGGTGTGTGCCTGTCAGTCCAGCCAATTCATGAGTCAGGCTGGAGCCCACAGCCTTCACGACCTGACCTTGGTTGGGGACCACGGGAAGGTTCTGCAGGGATTAGGCACCCACACAGTTCTAGGTTGGCCTCCCCCCAGTGCATGCGCTCTCGAGTAGCTTAAAGCCAATGTTCGCCCTCAGCAGCACAGCCATTCCTGGATGTGGACCCTTCTGAAAGGTGCTGTTATTATTGGCTGGTTTGTCTGAATCTGGGTGACACTGAATGGAGGGTGAGTGACAGAGTTTTAGCAGTCAGTTTAGGTTCACTAGATTCAGTACGTCAGGGTCCCACCACATGTTGGATTGGCTCTGTGGCTTGAATCTGCCATTGTCTTTTCCCATTTCTTTGCACCCTTCTGGGAATGAGTGCATGTCTTAGCTGATGCCACAGCGGTGTGCTTTAGTATCAGGGTCTGGAGGTCATCCCTGGGTGTCTTCCTCAGCCAGTAACTTGGGCGGGAAGCCTTGGAGGTGCAGTGTCGCCCACAAGTTGTCAGGCCATCCAGCAGGCCTGTGCCGCTTAGCCTCACAGGCGCATACAAGAGGCGCCAGTGTGCATGAGGATCCTCGGGCATCCCAGCTGCGGCCTGCCCAGTGCCGTGTGGCTTGGGCCTCTGTGACCTCTTCTCAGAGGCTTGTGGAACTTGTCCTGAACTGACAGGCCAGCCCGCTGACTAGGGTTGCGTTTTTTCCCCCTGCACTTGCATTTAACTCTTTAATGGGACTTAAGAGTGTAAACCGTGTTTGTGGCCAGCTCTTTTTTGCTCCAGACCAAATTATTCGGACTTGGTCTGTATGTGGCCTGACCCCTGTAAGAGCTGTTTTGAAATCATACTGTACACATGTCTCAGTCTTCTTTCGTGGCACTCTGTGACCCTCAGAATCGGGCATTCGGTCACAGGCTGCTGAATGAAAGTGAGTGTTCGGCTCCCAGCCTTGAGTATTGTCACTTTCCAAGTTCCTGCCCAAGGGCTGTCCTCAGTGTAAGGACCCAGTGCTGCTGCCAACTGAGTCAAGTTTCCACACGAGGCTGCGAGACAGAAAAGGAGAACAGCGAGAGGACTCACAGTCATAGCACAACCAGCCGGTTGTCACATTACAGGATGTGAGGGAAAGAGCCCTGTGACACGGAGGCTGGTGGCAGCCTTCCTTGGGCATCTGTTACAAATGTAGAATCTCAGGCCCCACTCTGACCTCCTGAATCCACAGAGGCATTGGGACCAGACGTGCAAGTGATTTCGGATGTGTGTGCGTGCGTGTGCGTGAGTGACAAGCAGTTTTTTTTTAAGTTTTTAAATTATTTAAAAAAATTTTTTAAAGATTTTTATTTATCTGACAGGGAGAGACACAGCAAAAGAGGGAACACAAGCAGGGGAAGTGGGAGAGGGAGAAGCAGGCTTCCCACTGAGCAGGGAGCCCGATGCGGGGCTCGATCCCAGGACCCTGGGACCATGACCTGAGCCGAAGGCAGATGCTTAATGACTGAGCCCCCCAGGCGCCCCTACAAGCACTGTTCTTGGGGAGATCTGTGCAGAAGTTACGAGATGCTGACGTTAGGGCAGTAGGACAGTATTCACTTGGAGGCGGCAAGGCTTAGTGCTAAGCATGTGTCCTAGCTTTGTGATCTGGAATGAATCATTTAACTGCTCCGTGTCTCACTGTTATTAGTGCCTCACTTTTATTATTATCCATAAGCTGTGGGTTGTGATCCTTGTGAGGTTATGTTGCCTCAGAAGACTGCCGTGAGGATAAAAAGAATGAATATAAACACACTTAAAACAGTGCTTGGCACATAAGTGTTATTATAATTAGGAGTTTTATGATCACCCTCTATAGCTGCTGGGGCACTGGTTAAACAGATTTATAAACCTAGGTTTTACTTAAAAGACAATGCAGTCTAAAGACAGGATTGAGAGCCACATGACAGGCCTCCACTCGCAGAGTCTCAGCCTGCTTTAGGCAGCGGGGGCTCCAATGGCCGTTGTTCACTGCAGGCCAGGGCTGGGGTGGGCCACCAGTGCTTATGTAGCTCCTCAAGTATTTTTCTTTTTTTTTTTTTTTAAGATTTTATTTATTTATTTGAGAGAGAGGGAGAGAGAATCTGAAGCAGACTCCCCAGTGAGCACAGAGCCTGACATGGGGCTCAATCCCGTGATCATGCGATCACAGCCTGAGCTGAAACCAAGAGTCAGACGCTCAACTAACTGAGCCACTCAGGCACCCCTCCTCACGTATTTCTAATTCCAGCAGTGGGATTTGGAGTATTTGCACTGGGCCTTCTCACTTGTTAGGAACGGAGGGCATTTAGTGTATCAGATGGAACCAGCCATGACATTGGTATCAAGGGGTGGCTGCCTTTGAATTGCACAGTGCCTTTTACTTCTGCCTCTAAATCCCTCTGGTAAGGGTCGTGAGGAGATGGTAGGACAGGCCCTCATCAAGGTCATCCTGGACAAGTGGACGAAGTGGGGCTAAGAGTTGTGCAGTCGCTGTACATGTTCTTCCTGCCGCCTCATCCCGAGGCAAGCGCGATTCCTCGGGGTATTCCCAGCCGAGGGGGTAGAGGTCTTCTTGAGAGATGCAGCTACGTGTCAGGCCCTTTGGCTAGTTGCTGGCTCCTCACCCACTTCCTAATCACATGGCTCTTAAAGATAAGCATCTCAAACAAACAAACAAGACAGATGGGGTTGCCTGGCTGGCTTAGTCAGTAGAGTCTGCAAATCTTGATCTCAGCGTCCTGAGTTCAAGCCCCACTTTGCCTATTTAAAATAAGAAAAAAGAAAATTTATTGAAAAGACAAGCACCTGTCTCCCTCTGGCAGAGAGACTGTTTCTCCACCTAGCTGCATCTGGAATCATTCTGGGCATTTTAAAACAAACTGATGCCTGGATCCTACCTCCAGAGATTCTGATTTAATTGGCCTGGGGTGGGGCTTGAGCCTGGAGATGTTGTAAAGCTCCCTTGTGATTCTGTTGTATAGCTGAGGTTGAGACCCACCGCTCTAGGGGTCTCATGCGGGGGTTCCTCCCTCAACCCACCGCCCCTCAGGTCTTCACATGCTCCAGGGCAGTGCTGTTGAGAAATGGCACTCAAGCCACATTTGTAATTTAAAATGTTCTAGTACATTAAAAAGGAAACAGGTGAAATGAATTTTAGTAATATATTTTATGTATCCAGTATATCCAAAACGTCATTTCGATACGTAATAGAAATTGAGATTTTTACATCCTTTATTACATAGCAGGCTTGAAATCTTGTGTTTCACACTTAAAACACATCCCAGTTTAGGGTGCCTGGGTGGCTCACTTGGTTAAGCGACTGCCTTCGGCTCAGGTCATGATCCTGGAGTCCCGGGATCGAGTCCCACATCGGGCTCCCTGCTCAGCGGGGAGTCTGCTTCTCCCTCTGACCCTCGCCCCTCTCGCGCTGTCTCTCATTCTCTCTTACACAAATAAATAAATAAAATCTTTAAAAAAACAAAAAACAAAAAACACATCCCAGCTCAGATGAGCCTCATTTCACACGCTGCCTGTAGCCAGCGGCTACGGTCCCGGACAAACTACAGGACGTGTCTCTCATAGCAGAAATAGCACGAGTCCTTACGTTACACATTCCAGGTTAAGAGCTCGGGAGCACTGTGTTACGTACCAGATGCTGATGACAGGTCATTTGTATTCGTACTCATCCACCCCCATGTTGTTAAGAATTCTCTTGGGCCCACGCTGCCCACTGGGCCAAGCCGGCAGGTGGACAGGAAGAAGAGGAAAGGGAAACACCCCTTTACACATGTGGCCCCTATCCCTGTTACATGGAGGTCCCAAGTGGTGCGCTGGGAGAACGCTGGCAGAGTGGGCCAGGCCCGGTTGCACCTGCTTGAGGCCCTGGGCCCCTCTGTCGCCCGATGGCCCTTGTTGTACTGAGTCCTGCATGTAAGCATCGGTTGTGGCCTGCGCAGCTAGTGACCTCTGCTGTCTTCGGCTGGCTCTCGTTGACTCCACAGGCGGGGTCACACTGATGTTTAGGCCACGTCTGTACCTCCTGCCCCTCTCGTACAGTCACATGGCCAGAGCTCGCCCGGGGTGCCCATGGTACTAGGCTTAACTCTGGAGCCCGTACAGCTCAGATCCACGGCAGAAAACTAGATTAGGTCTCCTGTACTGCAGTCTGCCTTACGGCGTAGGGAAAACCAGCTTTCCCACCCACACACATTTAGTTTGAGCAGTGTCTATTTCTGGAGGGTTCTTAGGAGCATTGGGCAGGGTTTCTTTGGATCCCAGATACAATCTGAGAGCTTTTTGCATTACATGTGAGGAAAATAACTTTTCTTTGATGGCACGGATACCGATTGCTGGGGCACAGAGTTTTTGGTGGGGGAGCTTCCACAAGATTGAACCCACTTAACATTTATCATGTTAGGTACAGATTATAAACCTTCACATAAGCCTGTAGGAGAAGCAAGCGCCATGTAGTCTTCTTTACCTTGGTCCTCCACCCACACAGGGATGGGCCTCTTAGGCTCTTAATTTTGCTTAGGTTTTTTTCTCTTGCACTTGGCCTCCAGAAAGAAACAGGTACTGACCAGGCAAGCCCACTCAGGGAGCTAGCACTGGCTTCTGCAAGAATAATTTGGTGTGAGGGTGCGGCAAATGGCCTTGCCTCGGGGCAGGAGGATGGAGCTTTGATTTTAGTCTTACTTACTGATCGCCAGAGGTCTAATTTATCTTAATCTTTCATGGCTCCATTTCCCTTCTGTAACTCAGGATTGTTGGTACACAGCAGTGCGGAGATTGGAATTACTTTCATTTTCATGATCCACCACCCACAGAATGGCAGAGTAGCTGGTTCAAGCAGTCACGTCCCTTATCCTCAAATCAGCTTTCTTCGAACACCTGGACTCAGTGACCGAACCCAATTCTCAATGTTGTTTTTTCTTTTCTTTCAAGCCTAACTATGGGACAGCTTTACGAGAAGGAAAAAGATGAAGATGGATTCTTGTATGTGGCCTACAGTGGAGAGAACACTTTTGGCTTCTGAGGGCCAGCGCTGGGCTAGGTGCACCATTCCCGCTTGTGTATCTTGTAAATAGCCGGCCGTTTTCCGTTCCCAGACCTCTTCACATAGACCTAATTAGTGCGTTTGTAACTGGATTTATTTCTTAATATATTGGGAGGTTTTGTTTCCTTAGGTTAGTAAATTATCATACAGAGTTTTATTCTGAGTTTTCCTTCCTGTGCACTGCCCTCATGGCTGTACTCCCCAGGGCACTTGTTCTCTGAGGATCATTATTTCATGAAGATATTTCCATATTAAAGTGAGGTAGTTGGGGTATTAAAGTGAAAGGGAGGGAGGTGATGCATTTCTTCTGGATTATGTTTGAAGTGTTAAAGATGGCTAAGTATTAAAAGCACCCAAATTAAATCCTTAGCAATCAGACACTTGCTTCACTAGATTTTGCCAACTGCCAATCATGTTGGACTGAGCTAATCTGTTCCTCTTTCTGAAAGTATTAAGGTAAATAATTAACAATAAAACTTCCTCTTATAAAGGCATTGCGGTGTGACCATGTCCTTTATTTACTTGCTGGCAGAAAGGTCAGAGCAGTGGCTCGGCGTCTGCTAGGCCAGCAGGAGGGTTTGTGGGGCCCCTGGCTGCACAGCCTGGGACAAGAAGCAGTGATCTGTGTCCTAAGAGGGGCTTTTGTTTTGATGGTTAATATATCCACATGGTTCAGATAAAAGATTTTAAAAAGGGAGACCTTGAGAGGTCCTCCCACTATTGTTTCCTGACTCCCTAACCTTCCGCTTTACGGGAAACTACTTTAACTAGTATCTTGTTTCTTTCCGGTATTTATTTTTGGAAGTATAGTTAAATATAAATATATGTCATTTCCTTGTTTTTTTTTCTACAAAACATTATATATATTTATGTGTGTTGCTTTTTTTTCATTTAACAGTATATCCTGCTGACCTTTCTGTATCAGTTTATAGGGAGCCTTTTCGTTCCTTTTTACAGCTAAATGGTACTGTGTTGTGTGAATGTCATTATTACTTACCTAGTTCCTAGGCCCCTATTAATGGCATTTGGGTTATTTGCAGCCTTTCACCACTACATACAGTGTTGGGATGGTAATTGTACACACACGGCCTCTTACATGCCCGTGCACTCTTCATGGGGCTGCTCTCCAAGCCCTCCCCCTAGAAATCACAGATTTTCCCATGCCCACGAGTTTCATGATTTCTCACAAATGAGTGTAAATATGTAGGCTTGCCAGAACACAAATGCATCTAAGAGGAAAGCTTAGTTAACTTTCCCACATCTTCTTGGATAGCCTGTGTTGGATGCTAGAGCCCTATGTAAATAATCAGGATAAAGAAACTAGGTATCATCCCACGATCTAGGAACATGTAGTTAAAATGACTGCCTTAAAACTCTCTACTGGGGAAGAAACAAAAGATCTTTAGCTCTGTCTTCCCCAAATTACAGAAGCAACCCGTCAAGCTGTCTACTGAGGTCAGCTTCCCAGTTGGGACCAGAGGAATCATTTGTCATTAAGCATTGTGTTCGTCTTTCCCAAACCTGACCCAATAGAGTCTGCGGTCTCTTTGCTGGTAGTTTTGAACTAGAAGCAGATACAAGCTGAACCCTGAGTGAGCAAGGGAAAGGGAAGGAACAAGTTCTGTGTTGAAGGGAATCTTGTTTGTGGTGACGTACACCCAACTCAAACTGGCTTAAGCTCTAAAGAGGCAATTTATTATTTGAGTTACTGTACAGGGAAAGTTCACTGGCTTCAGACAGCTCGAACTAGAGGTCAAATGATAACATCAAAACTCTTTCCTCTTGGTTTTGTTTCCCTCTGTGTTGACTTCATTCTCAGGCAGATTCCTCTCATGTGATGGCACAGTGGTCCCATCAGCTTTAGCAAATCCAGTGGAAGAGCATTCCTTCTGAGGACAATGTTAAAAGTTCCCTAGAGGGCTCTGGCTTCACTTGAATTACCAGATAGCCCCTCACCCTTCCAGCCTGAGGCAGGGACTGGTAGGAAGGAATGGTTAAAACCCTCCTTAACAGTATAAACAGAATAGGATTATAGAGAAATGGGGAAGGGATAGCTTTCCAAAGGCATTTTGATCTGTTTCTGTTTACAACCACAAACCCACAAATGAAACTGAACAGAAATAGTAGAGGGAAGGAAAAAAAAAAAAGCAAGGGTCACCGAAGCCAGCTGTGGTTTTTGGTTTTTTTTCCCTTTTAAAACTAATTTATAGGGGTGTCTGGCTGGCTCAGTTGGTAGAGCATGTAACTCAATCTCCTCCGGGTCGCTGAGTTTGAGCCCCATGCTGGGCATAGAGATTACTTAAAAAAATTTTCTTAATTAAAAAATAAACTTATAGTTTTTATCAAACACTCGTTGGATGTCAGATGATTTATATATATTACTATGATTCAAAAAGACCCTCATGAGATATAGACAGTGTAATTCTCATAGCTACATCGCTACCAACTGACGGCTGAGACACCAAACTTGAGATTTAAGAGGAAAGACAGTTGGCGGTGTGAGATCATGTTATGATGTCTGTTTTTTCTGTTTACAGTGTTTTCACACTACTGGACACTGAGGCACAAACAGGAATAAAACATTACCCTGTCCTCCAGATGTTTACAGTATTATTTGCTTACCTACACATAAGCAAATAATTACAAAGTGATATTAGAAACTATCTTGGAACAGAAGAGGGAGTAGCCGTTATCCATAAAAAAAACTATTGAGGAAAGCAGCCTTATTTGTAATTCCAACAAAAATGGATTTGTCAATCTTGCCCTTAAAATGTAGCATCTGAACGAAGGATTGAAAAGTTAAAAAAAAAAAAAAAGCATCTAGTTTCCCCCAATTCTAGTCCTTAAAAGACAGTAGCAAGATTTTACAGATGAATTTTATCAAACTAGGTAAGGAATCCTTAACCCTTTTTACACTTTCAGAGATTAGAAAAAGGGAATAATTACAAATACATTTTGACACTGAAAATCCCAATGCCAAAACTTCATAAGAGAAAAATGACAGATTGATCTCCTTTATCAACACAGAAAAATCTTAAATAAAATACCAGTAAATAAATAGCAGTGTACTGAAACAGTCATGACCAGGGCGCCTGGGTGGCTCAGTCGGTTAAGCATCTGCCTTCGGCTCAGGTCATGATCCTGGAGTTGTGGGATAAAGACCCGCATCAGGCTCTCCGCTCAGCGGGGAGTCCGCTGCTCTCTCTGACCCTACCCCCTCTTTTGTTTTTTCTTTTTAAACCTTTGTTTTAAAAGATTTTATTTTTTGTCAGAGAGAGAAAGGAAGAGAGAGCACAAGCAGAGGGAGCGGGAGGCAGAGGGAAAAGGAGGGTCCCCGGTCCCCACTGAGCAGGGAAGCCAGATGTGGGACTCGATCCCACGATCCTGGAGTCATGACCTGAGCTGAAGGCAGATGCTTAACCGATTGAGCCCCCCAGGTGTCCCAGACCCTAACCTGTCTTGTGCGTTCTCTCTCACCCACTCTTTCTCAAATCAATCAATCATGACCTGGTAGAACTTAGCTCAAGAATGGGTCATATAGTCCATCATTATGTCTACTAATAAAATATACCAAATTAATAATTAAAGGAGAAAAACTGAAGAAAAAACACCTGAAATAAAACCCATTCATAACTTTTTGAAAACCTCTTAGCAAATTAAGAAGGGCACTTCTTTGACTTGATAAAGAAAATTCATAAAAAATCTAGAGCAAATATTATTTAAAGCTCTGATAAATAAGGCAGTGTGGTGCTGATATTGGGATAGACAAATACACTAATGGAACAGAACCCAGAAGTAGATCTGTATATAAAACATATGTCATAGGTGGCATGACAAATCAGTAGGAAAATGGACCAGTCAACAAATATAAATGGTACTGTGAAGTCTGAAGGGTGAACTTTGTGGTATGTGAACTCTATCTTAGTATCCTCAAGTAAAGCTGTTAAAAAAAGTTTATCACTGCTTCTACTCAACGGTGTCCTGGCATAAAGCCAATACAGTAAGAGAGGGAAAGTAAATGAAAGGCATAAAAATGAGACAGGAAGACTAAATTGTTCTTATATATAGACAGCGATAGTCTACACAGAAAAATCCAAGAGAATCTGTAAAACTTAGAACACTAATAAAGTTCAGCACGGTTGCTGGATACCAGAGGAGTTACAAATATGGATGTTGTTTCTACATACCAGCTGTAACCAATTAGGGAATATAATAGGGAAAAAGATCTCAATAGGAGCAAAAATCTGTAAGTGCATAGGAATAAATTTCAATATGATATGCAAGACCTTCATGGAGAAAATGAACCATTATTGAAGGACATGAAAGAAGGCCTAAATAAAAGGAGAGATACACTAATATACCATATTCGAGGATGAGAACACCCAATATTGAAAAGCTGCATATTGCCCCAGATTAATTCTAATAAAAATCCCAAACAGTTTTTTTTATTTTGTTTTGTTTTGTGGAATCCAACAACTGATGCTACATCCAGCTAGAAGAGCAAAAGGCCAAGAATAACCAAGAAGTGCTAAGAAAAACAAGCTGGGGAGACTTATCTTAGCAGTAGTTAAGTAATTAAGACTGCACCATATGGCATAGAGATAGACAAACTAGGAAACACAACAGAAACCCAGAAACAGACCAATGTTTAAAATATAACAGTGATACCATGAAAATCAAAAGGGAAGTGATGTAACTAGTTAACCTCTGATTCTATAATTGGATTCTATATGGAAAAAACAGATCCTGGGGCATCTGGCTGGATCTAGTCGGAAGAGTGTGTGACTCTTAATCTTGGGGTTGTCAGTTCAAGCTCCATGTTGGGTATGGAGATTACTTAATATTAAAAAAAATAGATCCCCATATTATAACATGCATAAAATAACTTCAAGCTAAAGATCTAAATGTGGAAAAGCAAAACTTTTAAAAAAAATCTAGAAATTTAGAGTATCTTTGACCTTGGAATAGGTAGGGAGTTCTTAGACAAGATACAAAAATACAATAGGGGTGCCTGGGTGGTTCAGTCCATTTTAAGCATCTGTCTTTGGCTCAGGTCATGATCCCAGGGTCCTGGCATCGAGCCTCATGTGGGGCTCCCTGCTCAGAGGGAAGTCTGCTTCTCCCTCTCCCTCTGCCCCTCTGCC
Source organism: Callorhinus ursinus (assembly GCF_003265705.2). Classification (NCBI taxonomy): domain Eukaryota; kingdom Metazoa; phylum Chordata; class Mammalia; order Carnivora; family Otariidae; genus Callorhinus; species Callorhinus ursinus. The sequence continues at coordinate 331,184 of NW_027397108.1, forward strand.
CCTCCCCCCCCGCCTCCCATGCTTTCTCTTTCTCGTTCTCTATCAAATAAATTCTTGAAAAAAATACAAAAAGGAAAAAAAATTGATAAATTAAAAAAATTTTTTTAAAGATTTTATTTATTTGACAGAGACACAGCGAGAGAGGGAACACAAGCAGGGGGAGTGGGAGAGGGAGAAGAGTCTTCCCATGGAGCAGGGAGCCCGATGCAGGGCTCGATCCCAGGACCCTGGGATCATGACCTGAGCCAAAGGCAGACGCTTAACGACTGAGCCACCCAGGTGCCCTGATACACATTTTTTAAAAAGATTTTATTTATTTGAGAGAGAGAGAGAGAGAATGGGGGAGGAGGGTCAGAGGGAGAAGCAAACTCCCCGCTGAGCGGGGAGCCTGATGTGGACTCTATCCTGGGACTCTGGGATCATGATCTGTGCCGAAGGCAGATGTTTAACTGGCTGAGCCACCCAGGCACCCAGAACAGACATAAATTAAAGAATTCATATCCAGAATAAATAAAGAACTCTTCCAATTATTAAGATATAACAGCCCAACAGAACAATGGACAAAGGAGAACAGAAAATTCTTAACATTACTCAAGGCCTCTGTATATGTTGCACATTGCACCAACTCCAGAGTGTGCTTTTCAGAATACAGTGTGAATAGTGCCCCCTAGATTTGCTCAGTGCACAAGCTCTACACTAAAAGATACAATCTTACACTATATGGTTGATGGCCCTGTGAAAATGCAAAGGATATGGGATACCCTTTCACATTCATCAAATTGGCCAAATTAAGTTGTAACATTTAAAAATGGTAGGGAAGGGGCGCCTGGATGGCTCAGTCCTTAGGCGTCTGCCTTCGGCTCAGGTCATGATCCCAGGGTCCTGGGATCGAGCCCCGCATTGGGCTCCCTGCTCAGTGGGAAGCCTGCTTCTCCCTCTTCCACTCCCCCTGCTTGTGTTCCCTCTCTCGCTGTGTCTCTCTCTGTCAAATAAATAAAAAAAATCTTTAAATAAATAAATAAATAAAATAAAAATGGGAGGGAAGGGGCACGTGGGTGGCTCAGTTGGTTAAGCATTTGACTCCTGATCTCAGCTCAGGTCTTGATCTTGGGGTCATGAGTGCAAGCCCCATGATGGGCTCCACACCAGGCATGGAGCCTACTTTAAAAAAAAAATAGTAGCAGGGCGCCTGGGTGACTCAGTTAAGTGTCTGCCTTCCACTGAGGTCATGATCCCAGGGTCCTGGGATCGAGCCCCGCATCGGGTTCCCTGCTCAGCGGGAAGCCTGCTTCTCCCTCTCCCACTCCCCCCTGCTTGTGTTCCCTCTCTTGCTGTGTCTCTCTGTCAAATAAATAAATAAATAAAATCTTTAAAAAAAAGTGGTAGGGAAGATGTGAAATATCTGGAATTATTATAAACTGCTTCTGTGAGTGTAAACTGGTACCATCACATTGGAAGGCAATTTCACAATATCCAGTAAAATTAAAAATGCAGATAACCCCTGACCTAGTAAATTCCATGTCTAGGTACATATCCTAGAAATATCCCCACCCATGTACAAGAGACATATCCAAGAATGATCACTGCACCCTTGTTTGCCTGAGCAAAAAATTGGAAACCAGCTAAATGTTCACCAAAAGGAGATTGGAGGGGTAACGTGGTATATTCCTATAATGGAATACTATACAGCAGTTAAAAAGAATGCACTACAGCTATGTATGGTAACATAAATAAATCTCCAAAATAGTGCTGAGGAAGGAAAAAAGCAAGATGCAGAAATATATTCAGCATGTTATCATTTAAAATTTAAAAACATGGGGGGCTCCTGGCTGGCTCAGTTGGTGGAGCGTGCGACTCTTAATCTCGTGATCGTGAGTTCGAGCCCCACATTGGGTGTAGTTTACTTAAAAAAATATATATTTAAAAAATGTAAAACCATGCTAAATAATCGTATGTATTGCTTAAGGATACAAACTTATGTATTAAAAGTATAAACCGGGGCGCCTGGGTGGCTCAGTCCTTAAGTGTCTGCCTTCGGCTCAGGTCATGATCCCAGGGTCCTGGGATTGAGCTCCACATTGAGCTCCCTGCTCGGCGGGAAGCCTGCTTCTCCCTCTCCCATTCCTCCTGCTTGTGTTCCTGCTCTCGCTATCTCTCTCTCTGTCAAATAAATAAATAAAATCTTTAAAAAAAAAAGTATAAACCATGTCATTGAGGATGGTGACTACCTAACAGAGGGAGGGGAATAATATCAAGGAGGCACGGGAGGGGAGTGGTGGTGGTGGTAAATGTGGGGTTTCAAACACAACTAGTCCTGTTTTATTTCTCCAGAAAATAAAAACAAGAAGCAAATACAACAAAATGTTTACTGTTAACTGTATGGTGGGTGTTATTCCTTTTATTGTGTGTGAACTATTTCCTTTTTGTTTCTAAGTTACATCTGCAAGAACAGAGACTGGGTCCTTCCCAAAGAACATACAGGTACCTCCGTTTCTCAATTCCCTTTCTTTCCTCCGCCCAGGAGAGGCTGGCTCCTTGTTCTCTGGCCCTGCACTTGCTGAGGATGCCAAAAATAACCTTGTCCCCCCGTGGGGGAGGAGGCAGGGAACAAGGTTCTTAGTTCCTGCCTTGTCTCTCTTTTCTAGTATAGTCTACCCTTTAGATTACTCCCTTGAAGCTCCCGTCTTCCCTCTGGCCTCCCAGCCACACACTTTTCCTGTGCTTCTCTACTTGCTCCTAAGCTCTCCATGCCCTCCAGGGCTCCATCCACGCCCCCCTTCTCTTCTCATTCCACCCACGTTCCCTCTGGATGATTTTACCCTGACTCAAGTCCTCAAGGACTTACTGGAAATAGATGCCCCCCCAAATCTCTATCTGCAGCCCATCTCTCCTGACCCCCAAATCAGCCCCTGGAAATACCGCCCCCCCCCCCCCCGCCCCAGTCCTTATCCCAAGCTAGCACAGAAATCCTAAATTCTGAAACTGAGCCCTGTGTCCCTGGCCTGCAGCTCCTCTCCCCGGGTCCCCTTTCCTGATACATGGCGCCACATTCCATCCTGTCACCCAGCAGTGACCTGGGAGCATCCTCATTACTACCTCCTCCTCATCCCCTACCTGCAACCAGCCCATCAGCCTCGCTGGTCCCCTCCTATGGCTCCTAACACTAGCATTGTCTGGGCCTCATCATTTCTCTTTGAATTACTCCAGTAACCCCCCAACTGTGATCTCTCCGCCACCACCCCTGCCGTTCCAGCCTCCCTGCCACAGGAGAGAGCAATCCTGCTAAAATGCATTTTCCAGCCCAACACCTTTTTCTCTTAGTCCCTGAATGGAGGAGTCATCAGGAGAAAACTTCTTCTTGGGATATACAAAGTCCTCCCTGACTTGCCCAAGTTCCTCTCTAGCCCCTCATACTCTGCCAGGCCCCCGTGCCCTGCTCTCTTCTCTGGCCTGTGTATATGGTGATTTGGGCCCAAATATCCTCTCAAACTGTCCTGCACATACACCATTTCTCTTTGCTCGCTAACCCGTAATCCTTCTGCCCTTGCCTCTTTGCTCAAGCAAACCTGGGTCTGTGAGATCTTCCCGCGCCCCTGTCCCAGTTGGGGTGTTTGACCTCGACCTGAGCCACCCTCACACTGTACTGTTCCACTGTGAAGGCACTTGCCTGTCTTCCCTATCAGACAAGGAGCAACGAGAGGACCGTCCCCTATCCCTGAACCTCGGGTACATAGCATAATGCCTGGCATAGCGACGGTGTTCAGAAGGCATAGGACTGGTCGACCTGGGGCTGAGAGCCTACTTAAGTGGGAATGCATCTTAAATGTTTGCAGTGGCTGAAACACACTGTGGCCACATGGAGGGCATGGGGCAGTTTTGGGCACCCAGGCACCAGTCCCAAAGGTGGCCTGAGGATCTCCAAGGAGAATTAGAAGGAAGCTGTATCAATTTTTTCTTTCTTTCTTTTTTCTTTTTTTTTTAGAGAGTGACTGGAGGGGAGAGAGAGAGGGAGAATCTTAGGCAGACTCCAGACCCAGTGCGGAGCCCTGATGCGGGGCTCCATCTCACAACCCTGAGATCACGACCTGAGCCGAAATCAAGAGTCGGACACTTAACCGACTGAGCTGCCCAGGCGCCCAGGCTGTATCAATTTTCTTAATCTCAAAAGACCCTTCACTAAAAATCTTCATTGGACCAAAGGTTAGAACACTTTAAAAAGTGCATTTAGTTCCCCTTTTCATCTTTATTTCCTTAGGGAGGAAAACACCAATCCTGGTGGTTGACATCAGGGAGGCAAAGCCACAGGAGTTAGGTGGGAGGATCTACATAGGCCTCTGTGATCAACGGGTTTGATTCGTTGCCCCCTGCACAGCTAGAGATGGGCTGTGGCTTCCAGATGTGGGAATGACGCAGGCAAGCGAACGTGCCAATGGCTGGTATGCAGCAGGAGGCTCCACAAACACTGGCCCAGTAGGCTTCTCCTAGGGACAGTCTCTCGTGTTGATTAGCAAACGCCCTGGGAATCAGGATCAGCAAACTGAAGGGTCACTTATGAGCTGAAATACCAAGGCTGGCGTTCCCTGTGTGCCAGGCAGGCCGCCCTCCCCACACCCGTGTTGTCCATGATCTCATCGTCTCCCTGTGACCCTCCAGCTGTGGGAGTGGTGCCCTCATTTCAAAAGTGAGGACATGGACACTCTGCGAATGTATTGACCTATCCGAGATCACACCACCAGTACATCCTGGACCCAGAGTTCTGACTCAGGCCAATGGCCAAAATCCATCCTTGTTCTGCTAGACCAGAGGATACGCACTGAAGGCCTGGGTCTCTACGTGGCCCCCAGACATGTATGTAACAATCCAACTTTCCTGCTTCTCCTGAAAAAATTCTTAAGATCTGACGACAATCAGTTGGAACAAAATAATGGCTCTTCACTGGACAAGGAATACACTTCTCAGTTCACTCCACCTACTTTAAGTTTTCTACTCCTGGAAATACTTGGGTTTGCAACCCCTGCGCCACAGTTTCTGCACCATCCTTTATTTTAGAACAGAATTCCTTCAAAGCATATGCAAACAACATACTAACCCATGTGGGCCTTCATCTTTTGTGAAGGACGCCAAGAGGTGGGAGACACCATCTGGTCGGCCCGTGTCAGCACAGGTGAGTGGGCGCTGTCGTCCGGAGCCTGGTTGAGACCGTGCTGCCACTCTGTCGCCCCGAAGCCTAGATTCTCCCGCTGCCAGCTGATTTCTCTGCCTGGCAGTTACGGATGGGCTAAGACAGAAGGGTGTTCACAATGGCTCTGGATAAACGGAAGAACAAAAAGTGTGGCATGAAAATATCAGCTAAGGGGCACCTGGCTGGCTCAGTCGGTGGAGCATGGGACTCTTGATCTCAGGGTTGTGAGTTCGAGTCCCATGTTGGTCTTAGAGATTATTTGAAATTTTAAAAAAATTATATAAAAAAAAGAAAAAGGAAATACCAGCTGAAAAGGTACTCACTGGAGGTCAAAATAGTCCACGGTCATAGCAACAAAAAAGGAATCGGGTGAAATCTTGGCGGCAATGAGGGAATATACCTCAAGAGGAGCTCTTTTGTCTCAATTAAAAGAATCTAATTCAACCAAGACAGGGTGAACTGGATTGAGCGTGCACCAATTGTTGAACAAAGCTTCGGGTGCCCGCAGCAGAACTTCTCAGAGATCTCCTGAGGTTGCACAGAAAGGTCTTGTTGAACTGAAGGAAGATGCTGGGAATGGGCTCTGTTACCCTGCTCTGTTGACAGGTTGGTTTCACCACGAAGGGGCCCACCGTACCTCTCCCCATGGAGACATTGCTGGGTTTCAATGCGCTTTTCATTCTCTCGGCTGCCTGAGCAAATAGCCATCACTGTTTCCATTGTGAGCTCTTCTCCTCTTGGAGCCAAGCCCAAGTTCAGGGAACATGTGCTTGAGACCAACATTTGGCAGCCTGGGTCCCCACTGGGAGTGACTCTCTGTCTTTGCCTTTTTCCTCTTAAGACACTTTGTTGAATTTGGAGATTGAAACACAGTACTGAACATGCTTAGTGCTAAAAGCTGGTTTCTACCTCCTGCTGGCTCACTTGTATAAGGGACAAAAAATCCACACCCAAATTCAGAACCCAAGTTACTAGCTACGACAAGAATTATTTCCATCTCTCTTGTCACCAACATGACTGAGGCCATATGTATCTCAAAGCATCAATGCACTCAGGTTCCTGGAGAAAATTTCTCTTTGCATTATTGACCCAATTAAGGATTTTTATGAGAAATCCTACATCACAGTTGAGAAAACCAAGCATCCTAATTGCTGGGACCTCATTTGGTAGAAAAGGTGACAGGTTAGAAGTCAGATTACTTTCCCCACATCCGCATATCAAGGAGGGGCAGAGTTGGTACTAGAACATAATTACTTGAATATCCTGATCAAAGTTTATTCTACAATACCAAATAACAGGACTAGGGTTTGTTTGTTTTTACATTTTTAAGTTGAGGTATAATGACATACAATAGAATGCACAGATCTTCAGTGTAGAGTTTAATAAATTTTGACAAATGTTTACACCCTTGTAATCAACACTTCCATCAAAACAAGAGTATTTCCATAATCTTGGAAGTCCCCTTAGGCCTTTTTCCAATCAACCCTCATCCCCCATTCCCCACCAGGCAACAACTACTCTTTGATTTCTATCCCCCTAGACTAGTTTTGGGGCCCCGGTTTTAAGAACTAAAAATTGAACGCATGCAACCTTGCCTGCAGCCGTGAAGCATGTCTCTGCAGATTTTCCTCCCCTTTTTGGACCACAAGTACCACTTAAGATTTGTTTTGGATCCATGTGGACAGCCTTCCAGGAAGTCAGTCTTAACCACAGTACAGACACATTTAGGTTTAAACGGATTTACGTTTTACAAGACTTGAAGGCCAACTATGATTCCTCAGCATGTGGTACAAAAAGAACGCTTCTTTCTGGAAAATCAAGTTTTCTTCAACATAACTGCTTTCTTGGCTCTTTCTGTGTCCCACCTCTCCTTCAGGATGGCTGCCTTTGCATCTATGGGAAGAACTGCCCGAGCCCTTGCAAGCGAGCACATGTGTACACTTTCTACTGAGAAGCCGCTTCCTAGTGCCCGTCACCTTCCTGCTGTGCGGGGCCTCCTCTTCCCAGCTCATCTGGCTTCCCGACCCAGCCTCCCAAGAGGACAGGCATAGTTGAAAATCTAACGGTGTCCTCATAGCCACTTAACTAGCTTGCAAGGAAACTGGGTTTTAGAAAGTGGAAAAGTTGGGCGAAGGCTTGCTCGGAACACTGTCTCCAAGCCAACAAAGGTTGCCAAGGTCCAGGTGCAGGCTGCTTTCCACTAGCCACAGACACAACCAAATCAGACGGGGCCTGCTTCTCTTCCAAGCAGCCAGGACGAGTCATTTTCTCCGTAGTAGCTTCCTTTCCCTAGACAGTGAGCTAATGCTTGGCACCAGCAAACCATAAAACGAGGCAGTTAGCCCTGTGCTTTCAGGCAGAAATGACTGCATGGAATATATGTATACACACAATTATTTCAATCAAGCCGCATGTTAAAAATTCTAAAGAAAAAGAATAAAAACTAGGCGCCCACAGACATAACATTAGAATCCACTTGTGAACCCAGAACAAAGAAGCAACGCTGGAAACGTACACGCCCCTCAGGAGCCAAACTTCAGAAGACGGTCTGTTAGATGATTCTGTGGAATTACAAGCAGAGCTGCCTAAAATAGGTTGGAGAGTCTCTCTTCCCTATATGATGTCACTTCTGGGTATTTCCTGGGGTTTTCATTGTTTAAAATAGACTTTTTCTCATTTTCTAAATTTCTAGAACAAGCACGAGGATATTAACATGGTTCAAAATTTTAAAATAACAAAATATAAGGGGTATTCGGTGAGAAGTCTCCCTCCCGCTCCTGGGCCCTCCCCATGGGCCCTGCCTTTGTATCGAGTCAGAGATAGTTTCGCATATACAAGCAAAATACAGAGGTAAACTTCTCATCCTCCTTTTTTATTGAAATGGAATGTACTAATGCTGTCCTGCATTTTGCTTTTGCTTTTTTTTTTTCTACTCACTGTATTTAGAAACAGAACCTTGAAGATGGATTTCAATAAAGAAAAATTATATGTTCATTTACCTGTTGACCCAGCAAATCCCACTTCTAAGAATCCATCCAAAAGATACCCTGGCGAAAACACAAAATACTGTATGGAGACTATTCAGAGAGCATTTCAAAAAGAAAGAATGAAATGTTCACTAACAACTAATAAAAATGGCTGGCCAGTGCTGGGCCAAGGGACAAACAGCGGAGGGAGAGGACGGGAGACCTCTTTGAATGTACCTTGTTTTTCCCCTGAGTTTTTACTGGTTTTAACTTTGGAATCATCTAAATATTTTACATAATTTTTTGAAAAGCCACCCCCTGCCAAAAAAAAAAAAAAAAAAAGCAAAATGAAACAGTTAACTGTGTGTAGATTTGGAGCAGTAACTACAAGAGGAGTGATTTCAAGTGACTTTATTTATTTTTAAAGATTTTACTTATTTATTTGAGAGAGAGAGCAGGAGCAGGGGGAGGGGCAGACGCAGAGGGAGAAGCAGACTCCCCGCTGAGCAGGGAGCCCGATGCGGCTGGGATTGCCAGGACCCTGGGATCATGACCTGAGCTGAAGGCAGACGCTTAACGACTGAGCCCCCCGGGCGCCACCCCCCTCAAGTGACTTTAAAACACAATCCCTCCATGAGGGTTTCTCCACCTCAGCACTCCTGACATTTTGGGCTAGATCACTGAGGTTATGGGGTGTGGGCTGCGCAAGCAGCGCGTCAGCAGCACCCGAGGTCCGGCTGGCAGCACTCTGCCTGTACGGTCACCCACATCGCTGGGAGAATTAAGTGCCATGTGTGCAAGTCCACTGGGAGAGAGTTTGAAAATGTAGGAGGAGAGGACATGCTGGGCCACAAGGAGCTCTTCCTTCTGACAGAGAAGCACCAGAGTTGGTCAGGAGGCAGAGGGAGCGAGGACATGTGGGCCAGATGTGTTATCATAAGGGGGAAGGGCGGGATGGGGCAGGGTAAGCAGACTTGGGATTGGCTAGTTTGACTCATTTCAGTGGTGTCTGAGGCACAAGGGCTGTCCCTGGTTTTCTGGCACCTGGACCTGGGGTGGAGAGTGGCCCAGAGTGTGAGAGCCCCACACAGCAGGTGGCTGGGCTATGAGCTCTGGAGTGTGTGGTCGGAATCTTTTACTATCTCTGGGAGTTGGCTAGACTCCTAGGGGCAGTCTCTTGAGGGTAAGTGAGGCCCCAGATGTCAAAGCATCAGGCACACATGGTTAATACAGGGAGGACAACTGGAATCTTGCATCTGTTTTCTCCTGGACTTAGCCTGGGTGCCTTTTCTCTTTGCCAACTTTTTAGTCTGTACCCTTTCACTGAAATAAACAGTAACTACAACAGCTTTGCTGCATTCTGTGAGTCTGTCCACTGATTCATCAAACCTGAGTGTGGTCTTGGAGATCCCTGACTCAGCTGCTAAAACCATTAGGTGAAAGGATGATAGGGAACTTCACGGTGGGATAGACACGGCTGACACCACTGAACCCACTGCTCAGGCACTGAGCGTGGGGCAACCAGATGTTCCTCTTTATATTATGCAACAGAAGTATGCAGAATGACCTAATAAGTTGTTTTTTTTTTTTTTTTAAGATTTTATTCATTTATTTGAGAGAGAGAGAGAGAGAGCACGAGCTGGGGGTAGGGGCAGAAGGAGAGGGAGAGGGTGAAGCAGACTCCTGGTTGAGCAAGGAGCCTGATGTGGGACTCAAGCCTAGGACCCTGGGATCATGACCTGAGCCAAAGGCAGGTGCTTAACTGACTGAGCCACCCAGGCATCCCCACCTAAGAAGTTTTCATGTCAAATCAGCTGAACCTGAATCTGACCAAGCCTCTACACGTAACCGCAAATTTGGAGGAAATATGGGGAAAGAGGAAACTGTTAAACAACACTGGGAGGGGCGCCTGGGTGGTTCAGTTGGTTAAGCGACTGCCTTCGGCTCGGGTCATGATCCTGGAGTCCCGGGATCGAGTCCCGCATCGGGCTCCCTGCTCAGCGGGGAGTCTGCTTCTCCCTCTGACCCTCCCCCCTCTCATGTGCTCTCTCTCTCTCTCATTCTCGCTCTCTCAAATGAATAAATAAAATCTTTAAAAAAAAAAAAACCACTGGGAGGGAATAGGCAGCCAAATCTAGCAAGTGAGCTATTACCCAGGACAAATGACCCATTTGTTAAACATAAGAAGGAAAGTGAACTGTTACATATTTAGTGAGACAAGAGACAAATCAATCATTGTGTGGAACTTTTTTTTGGATCCTAAGTTGAACCAATCAGTAGTCAAAAGGCATTTTTGAAACAACAGGGGAAAAGCAAACACAGAGTGCAAATTAGGTATTAAGGAACTGCTGTTAATTTTATTGGGTGAAATAGGATGGTTAGGATTTGCTTTAGAAAGCTCCAAGAAGAGGCGCCTGGGTGGCTCAGTTGTTAAGCGTCTGCCTTCGGCTCAGGTCACGATTCCAGGGTCCTGGGATCGAGCCCCGCATTGGGCTCCTTGCTCTGCGGGAGGCGGAGGCCTGCTTCTCCCTCTCCCACTCCCCCTACTTGTGTTCCTGCTCTCGCTCGCTCGCTCTGTCAAATAAATAAATAAAATCTTAAAAAAAAAAAAAGAAAGCAAGCTCCAAGAAAAACAACTGGAGGGGGCAGGGGAAAATAGATCAGGTAACAACAGCATGAAGCCAGTGGTTGGTAAGTCCTGGGGATGTGTACATGGGGGTTCACTGCACTGTTCTATTTTTGTGTCCATTTAAAATTTTCTACAACACGTTTTAAAAGGATTAGAAAAAAAGTGAATTTAAAAATTAGAAGCATCTGGGGCACCTGGGTGGCTCAGATAGTTAAGCGTTTGCCTTCTGCTCGGGTCATGATCTCCAGGTCTTGGGATCAAGCCCCACGTCAGGCCCCCTGGCTCAGCGGGGAGTCTGCTTCTCCCTCTCCCCCTGCCACTTCCCCTGCTCATGGTCTCTCTCTGTATCTCTCTGTCTCAAATGAATAAATAAAAGTCTTTAAAAAAAATTTAAAAATAAAAATTAGAAGCATCCACCCAAAATCCTAGAGAACACAGGCAGCAACCTCAGCGATCTTGGCCGCAGCAACTTCTTGCTAGACATGTCTCCAAAGGCAAGGGAAACAAAGCAAAAATGAACTATTGGGACTTGACATCAAGATAAAAAGCTTTTGTACAGCAAAGAAAATAGTCGACAAAACAAAAAGACAACCAACAGGATGGGAGAAGATACTTGCAAATGTCTTATCAGATAAAGCACTAGTATCCAAAATCTATAAAGAACTTATCAAACTCAACACCCAAAGAACAAAAAAATCCAATCAAAAAATGGGTAGAAGACGTGAACAGACATTTCTGCAAAGAAGACATCCAAATGGCCAACAGACACATGAAAAAGTGCTCAATATCACTCAGCATGAGGGAAATACAAATCAAAACCTCAATGAGATACCGCCTTACAGCAGTCAGAATGGCTAAAATTAACAAGTCAGAAAATGACACATGTTGACGAGGATGCCGAGAAAGGGGAACCCTCCTACACTGTCGGTGGGAATGTAAGCTGGTGCAGCCACTCTGGAAAACAGTACGGAGGTTCCTCAAAAAGTTGAAAATAGAGCTACCCTACGACCCAGCAATTGCACTACTGGGTATTTACCCCAAAGATACAAATGTAGTGACCTGAAGGGGCACCTGCACCCCAATATATACAGCAGCAATGTCCACAATAGCCAAACTATGGAAAGATCCCAGATGTCCATCAAGAGATGAATGGATAAAGATGTGGTATATATACACAATGGAATACTACTCATCTACCAAAAAAATGAAATCTTAACCACTTGTAACAATGTGGATGGCACTAGAGGGTATTATGCTAAGCGAAATAAGTCAATCAGAGAAAGACAACGATCATGTGATTTTACTATGTGGAATTTAAGAAACAAAACAGAGGATCATGGGGGAAGGGAGGGAAAAATAAAACAAGACGAAATCAGAGAGAGACAAACCGTAAGAGACTGTTAACTCTAGGAAACAAACTGAGGGTTGCTGGAGGGGGGGGGGGAGGGATGGGGTAACTGGTGATGGGCATTAAGGAGGGCATGTGATGTAATGAGCACTGGGTATTTATAAGACTGATGAGGGGCACCTGGGTGGCTCAGTTGGTTGGGCTCAGGTCATGATCCTGGAGTACTGGGATCAGGCACCTCACTGGGCCCCCCGCTAAGGGGGGAGCCTGCTTCTCCCTCTGCCCCTCACCCTGTTCTTGCTCTCTCTTTTAAATAAATAAATAAAATATTAAAAAAAAGACTGATCAATCACTGAACTCTACCTCTGAAACTAATAATACACTATATGTTAATTGAATTTAAATAAAAAAATAAAAATTAGAAGCAGTTACATGTTCTAATTAAATGTATGAAATTTGATAACCTGCCAATATTTCAGAGAGGTGATTTTTAAGGCATAGGTGAGGTTAGGGCGCCTGGGTGGCTCAGTTGGTTAAGGCATAGGTGAGGTTATAAGGGTTTTAAGAGATTAAAGTAAAATGTAGGAAGTTTGATGTCTGAGCACCCCTTTCAGGTCTTGAGAAAACAGGTGGAGCCCAACGTGAAGCTGCCTTGTATATGAAGCTTTCAGGATTTTCCCAGTTTTTGCTCTGAGGTCTAAATGTAGGGGTGGTTTTTGTGTTTAGGGTTTTTTTTGGGTATTGATTTGACAAATTTACCATAAACCTTCAGAACAAAAAGACATTACCCTCCTGACATTCTCATACAAATCTTTATCCTTTAAATAGTATCTCGTAAGACACAGAGAAGCACAATCTGTGGATAAAAGCTCCTGCTGGTTGTTACCTTAACTGCCTTCATAAACATGGGATTTGGGGTCAGGCAAAAAATCTCCCCAATTAAAGCAGCATATGGGAGAGCCTGGCCTTCAGGGAGTGGTGCTTTTGCCTTTCTTTCCTGCTATCTACAAAGATTTCTTGGGGCACCTGGTGACTCAGTTGGTTAAGCATCCGACTCTTGGTTTCAGATCAGGTCATGATCTCGTGGCTGTGGGAACGAGCCCCATGTCGGGCTCTGTGCTCAGTGCAGAGTCTGCTTCAAATTCTCTCTCCCCACCTCTCTCTCTCACTCTCCTTCAGATAAATAAAATCTTCAAATAAAAAAATAAAAAATTTCTTATGAAAAAATTCAAGGATAATTTGTTAGGACAAACATGTATTACTTCTGTCATTAAAAAAAAATTTTAAGAACATATGTTCACACACAAATTGGTACAAGAAGGTTCATAGCAGCACTATTCACAATAGCCAAAAAGTGGAAACCACCCAAGTGCCCATCAACTGATGACTGGATAAATAAGATGTGATACATCCATACACTGGATGTTACTTTTATTCCATAGAAAGGAATATAGTACCGATTTGTGCTACTGATTTGCGCTATCACATCATGAATCTTGAAAACATTACGTTAACTGAGAGAAGCCAGTCACAAAAGACCACATATTCTATGATTCCATTTATATGAAATGTTCAGAATAGGCAAATCCCTAGAGACAGAAAGTAGACCACTGGTTGCTCTAGGGCTGGGGTGGGGGTGGGATTGAGGGAAAATGGGGAGTGGCTGCAAATGGGTACTCTACTGGGTTGATGGGTGTCCCCTCCCCCATTTATAACAAAAATGTTCTAAAATTGATTGTGGTGATGGTTGTACAACTCTGTGGATATATTAAAAGCCACTAAATTGTATAGTTTAAATGGGTAAATTGTATGGAATGTAAATTATATTCCAATAAAGCTGTTATTAAAAAAACATTCAAAGCTATACAAAAATCACGGGGCACCTGGCTGGCTCAGTCATTGGAGTGCATGACTCTTGATCTTGGGGTTTTGAGTTTGAGCCCCACGCTGGGTGCAGAGATTACTTAAAAATAAAATCTTAAGGAGGTGGGGGGATGGGGTAACAGGGATGGGCATTGAGGGCACACCTGATGTAATGAGCACTGGGTATTCTATGCAACTGACGAATCACTAAAATCTACCTCTGAAACTAATAATACAGGATATGTTAACTAAAATGAATTAAAATAAAAAATAAAAATAAAAATCTTAAAAAAATATATACTATACAAAAATGCTGAAAAAATATACTATACAAAAATGCTGAAGAACTTTGAGAAGGATCTTGAATAATCCCAACAGGGAGAAAGTCCCTTTATGTCAGTAATTTAGGGTGTGGAGAGGTTGAGAGTTAAATATCAGATGTTGGTTATAACAGGACGGGTTGCTAGGTCTGCTGCTGATCTGCTATACGGACTGTTGGCCTTTTAGACAGAACTCTTTCAGTTGAAAGCCACAGAAAATCTACTCAAGCAGGCTTAACCAAAACAACAATACAATTTTATCTCACATACTTGGAGTCCAGGGTGGGCACTGGCATCTGGACAAGGTCACGGGGGCAGATTTTGGTTTCCTTCGTTCTTGCCTTCATTCTCAAGCTGCCCGTCTCTGTGTGGTGGCCCTTACCGTTCCTGGTACAAGAGGAGACTCTTTCTTGCTAGCTCTCACACAGTTCCGGGACTGTCCAGGGCTGGCTCCCATTCCTACAGCCAGGGAGTAAGGTTTGCTTCAACCAAGTCCCATGGGTAGAGCAGGATAGGGTGGCTCCCCCAAGGAAGAAAGGCTGGGTATACAAAACATGTCTACTACGCCAAAGGAAGCTCTAAAACTTGCAGAGATTTGAACATCATCTCAGCCCCATAAATACTTGCCAAATCAATGTAGGAACACAAAATGGAGCTACTGTAGAGTCCTTTTAAAGCATCACATTCCAAATTCTTATTCCGTATTTTAGAGAAGCAATAACACACAATTTAGGACAGATGCCAAGGTCATCAGCCAGATGCCATTTTAGCAGAGGGAGCTACTTCAATCAAGGATAGATTGTTCCACGATCCAGAATTCTGTCCGAAGAGATAGGTCACTCTGGTAGATGGCAGACCTTTTCTTTTTTTTTTTTTTTTTCCTGACTCGGCCTCAAGAAAAGCTAAGGCTTGTCCAGCACAAAAGCAGCAGCAGTCCAGTATGGACAGCTGGAAAACACTCTGCTACCAACAAGCTTGTTGCAGTTTGCCCTTCTTATTTGAACTGGTGATAATCTGGTGGGTTTCTGATCCAAGATCCAAAGGCCTGCTTTCGGAGCACACTCCAGGCTTCCTGGTAAGCGGACGCGGCCTCCTTGTATTCGTGGTACGTCTCCAGCTTCCGCGTCCTAATGCACACACAGCAAGCACACAGGTTCTCAGCCATCAGCTCAGCACGGTGGCCACCTGAGCTAGGAGCCGGACAGGTTTCTAACCAGAGACCTAGGAAGAGACCTAGGAACGGGAAGATTTTGATATGCTTTCCTACACCAACTCTCTCTCCATTGTAGGAAATTCACCAGAAAGCAACATGGATTGAAACAGGTGATGATAAACAATGCTAGTCTTGTCTGCTCCTGGTGGAATCAGATAAAACAGGAATAACTACTTTTTGGTTTAAGTGTTCTGGGAGATGGCTTACTGCAAATAAGTCCCCTTCCCTGTAAGACTCATGGATGCCCCCTAGGTCTACCTATGACGGACCCTCCAAACTCCCATTCTGTCTCAATAACTAGCTGAACTGTTTCTACCCACACACCAATCTGGACAAAATTCTTGCTTCCTTGACCAACATTAGTTATGCTTCTGTCCTTCTCCCAGGCCCTGAACTTTGACCCACCCTCAGCCTGAGCGTGCATCAGAATGTGTAGTGACCCCTTCTTAACAAAGTACCCCCCACACCCCACCGAGAACAGACTGATCTCAAGAAAAGACATTTCCTGTCCACCTGTACCCCTCACACTGCGCATCCCATGTCCCCTGCCCAGTTCTTCCTAGGCTTGCTGACCACTCCCCAGAAAGGAAGACTCCTTCCCGCCCGCCCTAGAGGCTTATAAACCATACGACATCCGTGTCCTTGCTTTGGCATCAGTCCTGCTGTAGCTGTAACAGCCCCTCTCTAACTGCAATGATCCTTCTGAATAAAGTCTCCCCTGACCTCAGTTCAGATTTGTTTTCACTGACACACAAAATGTCTGGAACCCCCTGGTTAGTTTGATTCATTTTTCCAGACAAAAAATGAGCAAACAGACCACTGACCAAACTGACTGCAGGGCATCATTACTGACTGCAGTATGCACGGTGGTAGTAACAAGGGGACAGCTTCTTCACAGAGAAGTTTCTAGCAATACCTTACCTTCCCCACGGCTATACGATAAAGAATTTGGCAGGTCTTGTTGCCAGTTGCTTCAGGGAACCACCTCACCCTCTCAATTTCCCCAGGGGTAGGAAGTCTTTGTTCTTCATGGTGGACCCCTCTGACCACACCTGAATTTACACTTAAAGAGGTGACTCCTGGTGGGCCTGAGACAGATCAGGATGGGGCTGGCCATGCCAGAAAGACTAACCACAGAGTCCAGTGGGGCCTGTGCTATCAGTCTGCCCTCCTGACCTGAGGGGGAGATGGTGCATGAGTTCAGTCACATCACGTGGCCAACTATTCAGTCAGGCTGACGTAATGAAACCACAGTAAAACCTCCGTACACCGAAACTTGGGTCCCCCTTCTGGCTAGTGATACACAGTGATGTGCTGAGGGGGTGGTGACACATCCTGAGGACACAGATTGTGTTTGGGACCTTCTCAGACCTTGCCCTACATGTCCCTTCTTTTAGCTGGTCCTGATTCATATTCTTTACAATACAAAGTAATTGTTCAGTATAATGCTTTCCTATATACATGAGTTGTTCCAGAGAACAACTGAACCTAAGAAGGTAGTGGGAACCCCCGAGTTTGGAGGTGGTGGTCAGAAGTGTGAACAGCTTGCGTGTGTGTAGAAAGTGAGGGCAATGACCTTGGGTGTTAGTGTCTGAACTGCCCCCACCCACCTGCCCCCGGAGCAGTTTTAGAGTTCTCTATGCTTCTGCTTGGGAGCAATTTCAATCGTGAAGCTGCAGCTCACAACCAGTGATGTGAACAAAAGAGAAAGAGAAGAGAGTGACGTTCCTAGCAGACTCTACTGCTCCCCACACACTCATGTATCCGCCTCGCTCTCCCTCTGGAGGAGGGTGAAAGGAGAGCCTGGAATGGGCCAAGCCCCAATACCCCCCTCCAGGCCTCTGTAACTCTGCACCACTAGGCCACCCACCCTGCACACCTCAGATCTGCGTTTGCAATCAGGGCCTCGGGGAGAGAGGAGCCCACGGGTGGTAGTTAAGTGCCCACGGACTCCTGCCAAAGCTTCCTGCTATTCGTAGGCCAGAATTAACCCACAAAGCTTCCTAAAGATGAAACAACATGGGTCCACAGCGTCACCTGAGGGAGTCTGGCCATTTGTCCTCTGAAATACTGCTTAGCAGTCTCTGAAATGATCTAAAGAGTTCCACTTTGCTGATTCGGGATCTGTGTGGAAACAGATGACAAAGAGGATTTATTAGAAGTGTTTAACATGTACCAGCCCCTATCAGAGATGCCAGGCTTCACACAGAGCTTTCTTAGGTTTGAACGCACCAGAGCCCCCATTTCCACCTGTTCTTCACATGCAGAACATCGAAGATCTGATTTGGGTGAAGAGAAAAAAAGGAATCTCATCTTAAGAAGTGTCATCGGAGGGGGGGGCATCTGGGTGGCTCAGTCATTAAGCGTCTGCCTTCGGCTCAGGTCATGATCCCAGGGTCCTGGGATCAAGCCCCACATCGGGCTCCCTGCTCCGCAGGAAGCCTGCTTCTCCCTCTTCCACTCCCCCTGCTTGTGTTCCCTCTCTCGCTGTCTCTCTCTGTCAAATAAATAAATAAAATCTTTTTTTTTTTTAAAGATTTTATTTATTTATTCATGAGAGACAGACAGAGAGAGAGAGAGAGAGAGAGAGAGAGAGAGAGAGAGAGAGAAGCAGGCTCCCAAGGAGCAGGGAGCCCGACGCGGGACTCGATCCCAGTACCCCGGGATCATGACCTGAGCCGAAGGCAGACGCCCAACCATCTGAGCCACCCAGGCGCCCCAAATAAATAAAATCTTAAAAAAAAAAAAAAAGTGTCACCAGGGGGAGCCTGTGTGGCCAGTCGTCAAGCGTCTGCCTTCGGCTTAGGTCATAATCCCGGGGTCCTGGGATCAAGCCCCGCATCGGGCTCCCTGCTCGGCGGGAAGCCTGCTTGCTTCTCCCTCTCCCACTCCCCCTGCTTGTGTTCCCTCTGTCGCTGTCTCTCTCTCTGTCAAATAAATAAATAAAATCTTAAAAAAGAAAAAATGTGCCATCAGCAGTGAAATCATCAAGGGGACAGGCTCAAGTGGGGTAAAGACAGAGGTGGCTTTACTAAGCTCCCCCAAGACACCTACCAGCCACACCAGGCTACCTCTTTTCCAGGGAGCTGGCCCTGTGGGTAATACTGCTCAAGACACTGCAACGGTTTCAGACTCGAGTGCCACTCCCTGTGCGAACTGCGGTCATAAAGTCCACTCGGACGAGCGCTGGACTGACTCTCCTCTGGGCACTGTGGGCCTTTGAGGCCAGTCCTTTGCTTCTACCATGAAGCTTCATGCAGGCCATAGTTTGGAACATCAGGGGAAGTGAGTGTGGCCAGTCCACCTGGCCACCAGCCCATCGGGGCCTTCCTGCTTTTGCCCATCCATGCCATCCAAGCCTCCTTCCCCTCCCTTACACAGTTCACGAGCAGATTTAGAGTACGGAAGCACGTGTGCCGACAAGGGGTGGTCTCCTCTTTATACAGCACAGCCTTCGCCGTGCTCACAGACTGTATCACCACCTTAGACACTATGGCCAAACGGAGATATGGGAAATAGGGAAGTGTCCGGTCTGTCAAAAAGTTCCCTCACCTGGCTGACTGACGCCTAGGCTACTTAGCCCTCACAAGCTGCTCCCCATGGGTCTTAACTGAGCTCGAGTGGCAACTGGCACTTGGGAATATACGGTTCCTTTAACATTAAAAAACAAACAAACAAAAAACCCAAAGCCAAAAAACTAATGAAACTTATTTTGTTACCAGATTAAAGGAGAAATGTAATATAATTGTAAGAAACTCCCTCTCTTTCTCAAATAAATAAATAAAATCTTAAAAAATAAAAAAAAAGGGGGGCGCGTGGGTGGCTCGGTTAAGCGCCAATTCCTGATTTCGGCTCAGGTCATAGTCTCAGGGTTGGGAGATCAAGCCCCGTGTCGGGCTCCATGCTCAGTGCGGAGTCTGCTTGTCCCTAACCCTCTGTTCCTCCCCCTGCTCATGCTCTCCCTTTCTCTCTCTCAAATAAATAAATAAAATCTTTTTAAAAAATTGTGAGAAAAAACACTCAGAGAAGCATTTGTTAGAGTTCCTAGAGGACTAGGAAAGACAGTATTTACGTTCAAAAAGGGTGTCTATAAAAAGCTGCAGCCAATTCATGTCCTTAAAATCAAGAATAAGATAAGGGCCCTGCTTTTATACAATGTTACACAGAAGACTCTGGCCAGTAAGACAAGAAATAAACGGTGTAAGGATTAAAACACAAAAACCAAAGTCATTATTTGCTGATGTTTGTGATATTGTCAGTTCTAGCCACGACAGTAAGTCAAGAAAAAAATTAATTAATTAAAGGAATGGTGGGTTGGAAAGGAAATACTATTTGCAAAAGATCGTTTACATTGAAAAAAAATGCAAAAGGATTTCCAGATAAATTAGGATAATAATAAGAGTGAACAAGGTTGCTGGATACAAACATTAACTGCAACAGGGAAAAACAAAAAACTAACAGCAGTGACCAGAAAATGAAGTAAAAAGAAATTACTTAAAATAGCATTGTGGTAGCTAACCTCCAAGATGGTGATTATTTTTTAAAGATCTATTTATTTCAGAGAGAGGAGGAGAGAGTATGCACGGACGTGCACACACACACAACCCAACACGGGGCTCAATCCCAGGACCCTGAGACCATGACCTGAGCTGAAATCGACAGCTACTCAACCAACTGAGCCACCCAGGTGCCCCATGGCGATTTTTTTAAATTGATGTAGAGTTGACTTACAATATTATATTAGTTTCGGGTGTATAACGTAGTGATTTTACAATTACATATGTTAGGAAATGCTCATCACAGTAAGCATAGTTACCTTCTGTCACCACACGAAGTTATTACGGTATTATTGACTGTACCCTCCATGCTGTACCCTTCATCCCCATGACTTACTTATTTTATAACTGGAAGTCTGTCCTTTTTTTTTTTTAACATTTGAGAGAGAGAGAGAGAGAGAGAGAGAGAGAGAGAGAGAGAGAGAGA